>NC_056735.1:1565938095-1566120595 GCF_019279795.1 Protopterus annectens
ACTCATTGTCACTACAAACAAAATTGAATCCTATACAAAATCCCATAAGAGATTTAATAAATACAGCTATATTTAAAGGTACACCTAAAAGAGGAGATGTAACATTATTTATCTTGTTATTTGTTATTTCGATCATAAGATTCTTGAGTTTTAAAAATGCCAAATGACATCTTTAAAAGGAATTTCTTTAAACATTAATGGATTGAATAATCCGTGTAAAAGGGCAAGCCTAATAAGATACATTAATCTACACAAGGCCAATCTAGTCTTCCTGCAAGAAACCCATCTCTTGAAAAAGATATTGATAAACTAGCCACTAATAAGTATGCAGTATTGGTTAGTTCAGAGCACACTCAGAAAAAAGAGGAGTGGCTATTTTATGGAATAAAAGTATGCCCATTCCTAAAACCATTAAGTCTTATCAGGATGACAAAGGAATGTTTTGTATGGTTACAATACAAATTAATGGGAAGACTTACACTTTAATTAATGTATACTGGATACCTGGAATTGGTATTAATACAGTGAAACATCATATTGATAAGATCATATCATTCTCTATAGGGGATATTATTTTAGCTGGTGATTTTAATTGTATACTACATGAAAGTGATACTACCACTATAAAGAAAAGAAGAATTACATCTAATGCAAAACATTTAAATGATTTTGCTAATTCTTATCATTTGAATGATATTAATAATCAGAGTCAAAATCATTACCATACACCTTTTTTTCAAACAGATACAAAACTTATTCAAAAATAGATAGGGTCTTTATTTCTAGCCAGATGGTAACAGATTTAATTAATTCCAAAATCATTTCATGTCCTATATCTGATCATAACTCAATTGTTTTTGAATTCATGATAAAAAATACTCATAATGTTCAGATCAAAAGGATACCAGCATACTTAACTCAGCTAAAAGACTATAAAGAATATATACTTTCAGAAGTACAACATTTTCTAGACATAAATAATACTCCTGAAGTCTCCATTGTCTATGTTTGGGATGCCTTAAAATCATATCTATATGGACAAAGTATCAGATGGTATAATAACAAAAGGAAATCTTGGGATAAGGAATTGTTAGATATTCAAAGTAAACTAGACTCTTATAAACATAATAATAAAGAAAATATTATGGACAAGAAAGTTATTGAAGAAATAAACAAACTAAATGAGAAATACAAAGAAATTTTAACTCATAAAGTTAAAATAACTTTAGAGAAATACAAGTTTTGTCTTATTCAATAAGCCCCAAATACTTACATAGACTTAAAAATAAAACAAAAGATTGAATAAACAAAACCATATCAAAGAAATCTTTTCTCTAAGGAAAAGAAGAATGTTTCTAGTATACCAGAAATACTGGATGAATTTAGAAATCACTTTCACAAGATTAATCATAACAACATTAACATGGAACCTAAAGATAAAATAAAGGAGTTTATAACCACAAACATGAATAAAAAGCTTAATAAACAACAGATTAAACTATTGGACAAGAGTATTTCATATACAGAAGTTATTACACAAATAAATAAGCTTAAATCAAACAAAGCACCGGGTAATGATGGTATTATACCAGAGATATATAAAATCCTTTCTAAAACTACATATTCATTAATACATAAGGTTTTATTCTGGCCCAAACTGAGTTAATAACCCCCATCTTGGCAATATACATTTATTTCACCAATTTTAAAACCTAATAAAGATCCAACTAGATGTTCTTCATATCGACCCATCTCATTACTTAATGTTGATTATAAAATGTTTATGAGTATTTTTGCTGATAGATTGAAGACAATTATCCCGGCATTATAGACATAGATCAGACGGGCTTCATTGTAAATAGAAATACTTTTGATAATATAAGAAGAACTTTAACATTAATTGATTTTGCAAATAGGAAAAAGAAAGATTTAACACTTATTAGTCTTGATATAGGTTCAGCATTTGATTCAGTAAGTTGGGACTATCTGTTTACCTTACTGAAGTGCACAAATTTCTCTGATGCATTTGTAAATTTAATTGAGTATTTATACAAAGGAACGCTGGCTTATATTAAGGTAGGAACATATGTTTCACAAAAAATACCCATTCTTAAAGGTACAAAGCAAGGATGCCCACTTTCTCCACTATTATTCACTTTAGTAATGGAGCCTTGGGCTAATTTGATTAGAAACAGTACTGACATAGAGGGTTTTGAAATAGAAGAAAATACAACATCAAAAATTCAACTTTTGCAGATGATGTTCTAATTACATCAGCAGGATCTAATTCTTCTATGCAGTCTTTATTTGATAAAATGATGAATTTTAAAAGTATTTCTGGTTTAATATTCAATGAAGAAAAACTAAAATACTACCTATATATACACAAAAAATACTCTCATTAGTGATTTTACTAAATATGTACCCAACTCAGGTCAGATAACTTATTTAGGTATAATACTATCTAAAGATATTAAATCTATTATATATAATAACTATAATACCTGTTTTCTTAATATACAAAATCTTTTTAATACCTGGAATAATATGTTTTTACTATGGAGGAGAGACTTACAATTATTAAAATGATAATATTCCCCAAGATTTTATACTTAATACAATCAATAATACTTTCACCTACAAAAATAACTATCAAGAAACTGAATACACTAATGTTAAATTTCTTATGGGCACCTAATAGACCTAGGATTGCATTAAAGAAACATACTAATAGCTGGTCTCAAGGGGTATTTCTTTTCCAGACTTTAATTTATATATTATCTCTTCTATTATAAAAGTTATTACTTTATTAATAGATCGGTCATATGTCGCAAAATGGAAAGATTATTGGGAGCTAATTAGTATGCACTTCACGAAAATCTCCTTAACACATAAAAATATGATTATAAATAACTCCATGTTGTGGTTGCTAAAGGAATTTTGTACTTCACCTATTACACCTAAACATATGGTCTGTTACCCATTAAATATTATTATTAGTTATCGTAACTTTATATTCATGCACCCTAAGTATAGGGAATGGAATTTTATTGTATTCCCTATAATTTATACTCAGGGTATGCTTATGTCATCTACTTCTGAAGGAGCTCATTTAGCTATAGATAATAATCTAAAGTACTGGTATCAGCTGATATCTGATAATAAAGTTAAAAATCTTTCTTAAAACAAGAATTTGATCTAAGAGAAACTTGCTGGTTAGAGGTTCAGATCTTTAGACAACATCTCATTGATAGAATAGATCTAATGTCTATAACAGTTAAAGAATCTATTCCAAAACTGATTGATTACTTGATAATAAATTTACAGCATAAAGTTTCTGATAAAGGTAAACTTTCATATATACATAAAATTATCAGACAAGAAACTTTTTACAATGTAGATTCATACTGGAATTATTTCACCTCTATTAATGGGGACCCACCAACTCAACAAGATAAACAATATATATTGGAATCTGCTTATAGAACTACATCTTCCATTGTCTGGAGACTTTATACATGGAAATTTTACATAGATCTTTTTATACACCTTTGATGATGAATAAAATTAATAATAAAGATAATCTATGTAAGAGATGTAATGTAGAAATTAATGCTGACTGGGCTCATATGTTTTATGACTGTATGAAGTTGAAAGAATACTGGAAGTCAATTAATGAATTTTGCAGGCTCTTTTTACAGATAATTTCATTATTTCTAAGTCTCTTATATTATTCAACACACCTGTACCTCAATGTGTTAAAAGATTAAGCTTCCCTTGTTATGGTCTATCCTAGCAGTGGCTAGGAAAATAATAACTAGAAATTGGATTTCAGATACACCTCCTTCGTTCAATGAATTTAAAAATGTTATGAATATAATGTGTCATATGGAAATAAGCACAATTAGAATGAGAACAACTAGAAAAACATCACATTTTATTGTATGGGATAATTTACAAAATTTGTTAAAAAAATTCTAATTTCAATAGCACAGTATTTTAGTTTAATTGATCTGATTGTAGTGGATGTCTTTGTAAATACTTTAGTTGTTTTGTTGAATATTATAATAATATCTATTTTTAATTATTTGTATAAAATTGTTATGATATTTCTCTTATATGTTAAAACAATAAACTTGTTTTAAAAAAAAAGAACTGTCTTTGAAATCTATGCATTACTTCACTTCTTTCAAGTCATTAATTCTACAGTTCAGATTATATTTTGTCAAAATATCAGTAACATTTTAAGGGCACATTTAATATTTAAACTGATATTTTAAATGAATAGCTATCAGTTGCCAAGTGAGTTTGTACAGAGTGTGAGGTAACTGCAAAGATAACATGTTGCAAAAAGTAATATGTATCTTTTCATGTGCTCTAGAGACTGTCAATTTCAAGTAACATATCAAATGTAACTTTTACAGTGCAGACAGTTTGTGGAATCAGCATGTTAAACTGAGTAATACTTTTTAATCAAGCAGCTACATTTAAGTGCACATGTTGTTTGGGAACATTTCAGTTGTATTTCCAGGAATATGTAATCCTATGAGGATAAATCATAAAATATTTACAGTTATACAGTGACCTCCCCCATTAATATTCCAAAACCTGCACGCTGATTGGTCAGCGTGTCCGTTTTATACTAATGGAAAAGGTCCGGTCGCCTGGACTTTTTCCATTAGTATAAGTCTTTGATTTTTTTCTGTTTTTGGTAGCAACGGAAGAGCTCCATTGCTGTAATCTCGCTATGTTAAGATATCTTAAAAAAAAAGCAACGGAGATCTTCCTTTCTCCATTGCTTCCACACACAGCTCTGATGTACTGCGTAAGCATATGCATGCGCAATGCATCAGAACTGCCGCAGAATACCGGACAGTTGCGGAAGGGCAGCATGTGGAGGCATTATACAATGCCATTGTTACAGTTAGACGTTGCCCGTTCGATTCTCAGTTAAAGCGTCTTCTGTGTGGCGACATGCATGAATGGGCGTTCCTTCGTTGAAGGTTGTGTGTTAGGCCCAGCAAGCCAGCACATAAAAATCTACTGCCAATCTTTAGCGGACCGGAGTTCCGCTGTGGCGACCCCTAACCGGGAAAAGCCGAAAGACACAAACAATTGTTTAAGAAAAGTAAGTATTTTTTTTCTTAAATAATGTCATTGTATAATAGCAATAACCCACTTTTGGGTGTGGGTAATGCTGGATTTACCCACGGTTGTCTTTGGCTACTCTGGCTTCGCCCTCATGACCAAACCACACCAACCGTGGGTAAATCCAGCATTACCCACACCCAGGCGTGGGTTATTGCTTAAATAGTCCTATTATGTGTTTATTTTACCTTGCTTAGGTTGTTTTTCATTTTAATAACTAAACAACATTACTTTTTCTTATTATTTGTTATCTGCGAGGCTAAATGCACTTTGCAGGTTCACAGTGTCCTGAGAAACTGCCTCAGTTGTTTACTGATGCTATGGCAACGCAAATAGAATGTGAAGAAAGCTTCACTTCTCTTAACAAACAGTACATTTTCCCTCCTTTTTTTTTTATGTATTTGTTAATACTAAAAGGAAATAATTCAAAGGACATATGTACATGAATGGAACATTTCAGAGTTAATCACGAACATGCCCCCATTCCCAATAAGCATAACAGTGACTATCATTAATCTAATAAATATTGTAATAATTAATTAAGTTCACTATTCCAATTAGTGTACCATAAAACTAGATTATTTTAGACTATTATTGGTACTTTTCCATTATATTCCTACCAGTCTGCGGTGCTGTAATTTGCCGGTGCTTGCTCACACATGCAAGGAGTTGTACATGTGTCTGTTTTGCAGGTATTTGATCACAAAAAGAAAGAATTTGATCACAAAAAGAAAGAAGTTAGCATTTGTTTAAGTACATTAAACCCCTACCACCATGTGTACTTTTCCGGTATACCCCTACCAGTCACCGGTGCTGTAATTTGCCAGTGTTTGCTCACATGTATCTGTTTTGCCAGTATTTGATCACAAAAAAAAAGAAGTTGGCATTTGTTCTGTATGTTATGCTTTGTTTAAAAATGTTAAACCCCTACCATGTGTTCGCTTTGCTGACTGTGTAGACTTCAAGGAAGGCATGAGGACTGACAGTGTGTGCAGTGCAAGGAAGTACACAAACAACAGAATATTACACTTCTCGTGCATGTAACAGTTTTAGTGATGTTCAAAACAAACCATCAGTCTATACACATTTATTACATGTACTGGAAGGAACGGGGATCAGTAACAGAAAGAACTGTAAGTAGCAGGAATGCAACAGGAATACTAAAGACATTTACACCACTTCTAACACTTTGAGTAGGGCTAAAGGCACAGGAAGTAGTCTATATAGCAGGCATGAAACTCCCAATGTCATTTGGGATGCTACGGAACATTTTTCTTTTGTCATGTATGCGGCTCCGCATAAACTCAATCAAATAGGACTGTAAATGTTGTCGGGCAGTCCCTCTTTGGCATTTATTGCGCCACTTGGCAGTACCCCACAGGCACTCCACTTTCTGGGTATGGCAGCTAGTGTCAGGATCTACGAAGTTATAGGAGTGATTGACAGTCAGATGTCGGTATCCTGCCAATTCCAACTCTTCTTATATCCTCTCCAGCAGTCAGAAAAGATAGTGCTTCCATTCTTCACATGTTCCTGGATTGCAGATAGTAATGTTTTGGCAGAGTGGTCAGGGACGGCCACAAGGAAGCATTCATTGGATTCCCGACACACACTGCCAAGCACCCACTGTGGGGGCAGAACCCGACCTACAGTGGACTTCCTCTGGCTCTCATCAATCTCCACCACTCTGTCTGGCCCACCGATTTTTCACATTGAGACGAGCTAGTAAGGAATGGGCACTTACCTCTCTGAGGTAATTATTCCAGCGTCTATATTACATTATTGTACGATTAAAATAGCAAACGCTATTTCATCGTACCGATCATTTCTAAACCACAAAATATCGAACACACGGAATAGCGAATTTTTTCCCAGGGAAAAAATTTGCTGATCTGCAAAAAATAAATAAATAAATAAAAACACTTAAACACAAAGATAAGTGGGGGGATTTTCCCAGGGAAAAAATTTGCTGATCTGCAAAAAATAAATAAATAAATAAAAACACTTAAACACAAAGATAAGTGGGGGGATTCACCCCCCCCCCCACACACACACACACCCTACTTAAATATACCAACTCCGAGATCGCACCATAGTGGAGGAAATGACAATGTCCCGAAGACGGCCCACCAAATTTATTCCCTGGGAAAAAATTTGATGTTCCGTGTCTTCACTATTTTGCCATTTCGACAGTATCGCATCGACTGAATAGCTTAAGCTATTCAGTCCATTCGATACGCTAATATAGACCCTTATTCCAGTCCACAGTTGAGTTATGGTTAAGCTGCAGCTGTGCTTCACAGAACTGCACAGATGTTAATTCTAAAGTCCACAGATAAATGAGCCGAATGGCAGTTAGGAAAGGGATCCATAAAACCAGGTGTTTGTGCGGACACCTTTCTCTTCCAGGCAGGACTCACGGCTACATAACCACTTGGGGTTACAGGAGAATTTCAACCTCATCTGGTGATTTCGAGAGCACAGTAGGAATTTGTGCACAGTGCCTTTCTGCTGCAGGAAAGTAAGAGCTGCCTCCTCATCTGCTGGCAAGTGCCAGAGGGTTAAATCCATGTCGGCCATAAGTCAGAGAGGTGATATTACAGGGAAAAAAGAAGGGCAGATGTAAGTAGTATTGTTTTACATGCTTCAAAACTGACAGGAAAAGTGGGAAATAAAGGTTTAGAACATGGAGTCATGTTTTACAGTACGTTTATGTAAATAGAATGTTCAGCGCCAGTTACAGCTATGTGTGCTCTTCAGGTTTTACTTTCACAAAACGTTGGTATCACAGCTACATCATGTACCAAAAATATTCCTTTTGACAGTGGTTACAGACTGTTAAACATGGACTGCTCAGATTGGGTAGTCAAAATGCAGCACATACCGGCAAAATACTGTTGCGGACTGGTAGGGGTATAACTGAAAAGTACCCTATTATTTATCTATGTATAGATAGTGAGTTATTAAATATATACAGACTATATTAGTATAGTAAATAGAAAATTTAGAAAGGGAGACGAGATGCAATTAAAATGAATAATGAGAAAAGAGAGGAGAGAGAAAGAAAAAAGAAAATTAAGAGAAAATACACATATACTATGTATGTTGATTTACAGTATAAATATGTTATGTGCTATATAACCCTCCTCCTGTGAAAGAAAAGTACCGTTTTACATACCTGAGGTAATGCGAAAACTCTCATTTGTCATCTATTTTCAAAAAATATAGATAAAGATTCCAGTACTTGGTTACCTTTGTTTTAAAATTCCAAGCAGTTACATTGGTCCTTTAAAGTAATGTTAAAACAATTCATATGATAGTAGATGCTTTGAGAGATTTGGCTGTAACAGTATCAGTCTTTTGCTTCTTCTTTTTGACGTCTGTCCAGACATTTGTTTCTTTTGTTCTCTTGAGAGAAGGTGACATCCAATCCATATATTCTGGTAAAGTAATCGCATTATTAGTTTTAATAAATGAAGAGGCTTCCTCTAAGTCAATAAAAGTCCTCATCTCGTTGGCATACAATATTCTTATCTTAGCTGGATATGCAAGTTGTGACTTGATGTTATTTTGTTTCAGAAACTTTATCATTGGCCGCACTTTTTTTCTTTGTTCCATTATTCTAGATGAATAGTTGTTATCAAATCTTATCAGGCTCTGTTTATATTTTAGGGGTGCCTTCCTCCAAGCAGATCTTAAAATCAGTTCCTTGTCCAAGTATGAAAGAAATTTGATAATTATTGACCTAGGAGGAGAGTTTGAGTTAGTGGCAGGTTTCCCAAGAGCTCTGTATGCCCTTTCAATGCCAAAGGAAAGTCCTTCTTTTAAATTTAAAAAGTCAGGGATCCATCTTGATAAAAATTAAATAATATCCTCACCTTCTGTGCTTTCAGGTAATCCAAATATCCTGATGTTATTTCTCCTCTCCCTATTTTCCAAGTCATCTACTTTATTAAACAACCAAGTGTTTTGTTTAAGAAGCAGTTCTTTCTGTGTTTCCTCTTCCTTAAGTCTGCTTTCTAAGTCATTTAGAGAAACCTCTATTCCTGTTATCTTTGTCTGGTGGTGTTCATAGGTTCATAGGTTCATACTAGGCTATCTGCCCAAGGGCATTTATAAGCCTAGCCCATAGTTATGTGGCTTTCGCCACCCCTTTAGTTTGAATAAAAACTATG
The DNA here is from genome assembly GCF_019279795.1 of Protopterus annectens. Taxonomy (NCBI): domain Eukaryota; kingdom Metazoa; phylum Chordata; order Ceratodontiformes; family Protopteridae; genus Protopterus; species Protopterus annectens. The sequence goes on from NC_056735.1 coordinate 1,565,947,419, forward strand.
CCTATCATTTTTCTGTGCCTCTGTCAAGCAGTGACACTGAAGTAATCCCTGGGGTATATCTGCGATCTCCCATCCATTGGTCAAGATTCCTCTTGAACAAGGCCAGCGAGGTGCTCTGCCTCACATGTACCGGGATTTTGTTCCACAGCATAGGGAGTCTCTGGGTGATGAATCTGTCCCTCCAGCACGTTCTATTTATAACCGTGTCAAGGTTTAAGTCTCCGCCCTTGTGGTTCTGAGGGATCTAGATTTTTGAGGTGAAGCATATTCATCAAATCTGGGTTTGACATGGCCTTATATGTCAGGCACAGGTCACCTCTGAGCAAGTGGTATGAGACTGAATAAAGCTGGAGTTCTTTCAGTCGGGCAGCATAAGACATATTTTTGAGACCCTTTATCCTTTTGGTGAGGAACTTTTGGGGCCTTTCAAGCTGCATCAGGTGTCTGGTCAGATACATTCGAACGGGCATTGTACTCAATCATAGGTCTAATGAGTGATGAGTACAGGGGACGATGACCTCCCTTGATCTAGATGTGAATCCCTTCATGATCAGGTGGGCGATATAGAAGGTTTTCCTAACTACTTTAGCAACATGAGTGTCAAAGCGAAGACTACTGTCAACTTGGGTCCCCAGATCCCTGATGACTTTTTCTGTGCTCAGTGGATTGTCACCTATATGGTAGCTAGGGGTAACCTTGTTTTTCCCGAAGGGTATGACTATGCATTTTTTGGCATTTAACTTCAGGCCATGGCTCTGGCACCAGTTATCCGTTTCTGTGAGGCCCTTCTGGAGGATATCTGTGTCAGATGTGTTTTCGACTATGGCGCCCAGTTTGCAGTCATCTGCAAACTTTGTCAGCCATAACCCTCCTGTGTTTGCTTGTACTTCAGAAAAGTAGATGCCGAACAAGAGTGGACCCAGGACTGAGCCCTGTGGGACACCACTTGTGACAGGCTTTGAGTCTGACATGGCTCCAGCAACTCTGACCCTGTGGGTTCTGTCGCTTAGCCAGTTTGCAACCCATCTTGTGATGTATGGGTTTACATTCAAGCTGATGAGTTTTTCGATGATACCTGAGTGGGGTATTGTGTCGAAGGCCTTTGCCAGGTCGAGGTAGGCTGTATGGACTGCCTTTCCTCATCAATGGCCTTGGTGACTGTCTCGAAAAGTCAACCAAGTTTAAGAGGCAGGATCTGCCTTTGACAAAGCCAAACTGGGTTGGATCCAAAGTCTGCAAGTTCCCTATGTCTTTATTTATGAGTTCCATTATGATCCTCTCCATGGCTTTGCAGATAAGGCTTGTCAAGCTAATGGGCGGTAATTTCCAGGGTCTGTGGAGGCACCGCCCTTATGAAGTGGGACCACAGTCGCCGTCGCCACTCCTTGTGCGTATCCTGAGGTGAGGCTAAGATTAAACAGCTGTCCTAACTGTGGGTTTAATTCCTCGTTGAGTTCATGAAGCACACAGCCGGGGACACCATCCGGTCCCATGGATGCTGTGTTTTGCCTTAGTGAGGGCAGTTCTCACCTGGGCATTGGAGATGTTTGGGGGCTACAATCCTCTGGAATAGATATCTCTCCTTTTGGGGAGGGGAGAAGTTTGCACTGAACCTGTCAGCCAGTATGTTAGCAATGTGTGTAGGTTCAGTAATTTTCACATCATTTTGAACTAATTCTGAGCATATCTGGGAGTTTCCTCCTAGGTTTCTAACATAGCTAAAGAAGGCCTTATGATTGTCTTTAGAGTCCTTGGCGATTTTTCTCTCAAAATTTGCCTTTGATGATTTTATGAGAGCTCTTAGTTTTTTACTTATAATGGTCAAAGGTGTCTTACCTTTCAAGGATTTTGCTCTATCTTGTAGCAGCTTCCTCCTTTTGTTGTAGAGCTTGTTTATGGCTGGGGTCCACCAGACTGGACGCTTGCCTTTGGTACAGAGAGTCTTAGTTTTGTTTGGGATTGCCTGATCCATGCAGTCCTGTAGGTGCTGGTAGAAGGCATTTGTAAGTGATTCAGCGGTTTGAGTAATGTTTACCACTGGCTCAGGGGCCTTAAAGGAGACCACACTAGTTTTTAGAAGTGTGAAATCGGCTTTTGAGAAGTTTTTCACTGTGGTCTTTTTTGTTTCAGGTGGGGCGGGATGAGGACCTCCAGCGAGATTAGTTTATGATCTGATCTCACCAGTGAGGGTATACTTCGGTGTTGAACATTTTGATCCCATGTTCGTGATGATGAGATCAAGTATGTTTTCACCTCTTGTGGGGATGGTGACTAGTTGTTCCATGGCATTTGAGTTTATGAACTCCAGGAATCTTTGGGTTAGAGTGTTCGGGCTTGAGTAGTGTTCCCAGTCTATATTAGGGTAGTTGAAGTCACCTAGTATGATGGTGTTTGGAGATACATTTATCCCTCCAATGTTTTCAGGAAGGCCATGTGAGGTTCCTGAGTTTGAGAGGGTGGCCTGTAACATGCTACAAATTGCAGAGCAGTCTTGCCTATGGTTAATTGCACCTGGATGGTCTCCGATGCATCGTGCGTTGCCACCAACCTTGAGGTGTGGGTGTCCTTTATGAATATGGACACCCCCCCCTCCTTTCTTGGTGTTGTCCGGATTTTGGGGCGGGCATTATGATATGAGGTGAAACCTGTTAGTGCTGGGGTGCTCTCAGGAGCCTTGAACCAGGTTTCTGTCACAGCACAGACATCGATGTTCTCCATTTTGAGAAGGGCCTCGAGTGCGTGCATCTTGAGATTGAGACTTCTGGCATTGAGCAGCATTACCCTTAGTTTTTTCCTTTTGGTGTTCTAGGGTGGTAGGTTTAGAATTTGAGCCTTGCCTAAAAAGGCACTATGGGGTGGCAAGAGCCTTTGCCAATATCCGGAAGCCCAGGGTGACAGGTGCAAGCCGTCCCTTGCAGCAGCGTGGCTTGTCCAGCATGTCATCCCAGGCAGACAGACATTGGATCCCCTTTGAATGACACCAGAATTTAAGCCAATTATTAAAGCTGATCATCTTATCACTGTATTGTGGCATCATTCTAGGTGAAGGTAGGATACTGCTCAAGGTCAGGGTCATACCTGCCTGGGCTACATAATCAGAGAGCTCCTCGACGTCCCTTTTCATGTAGTCCAAGGAGGTGCGTCTCAGGTCGTTGACACCAGCGTGGACAATGACTGAGTCATACTTGTACCTGCTGTTGAGAGACCTGAGTGCTTGCGTTATGTGGCGGATTCTAGCGCCCGACAGGCAGCTTACTGTGACCTTCTCCTTACTCAGTCTGGTGAGCGGGACGTCAGTGTGTCTGACTATGGAATCACCAATGACAAGTGTGTCTGGCATTTTGTTTGGCCTTAAGGGCTGTGACTGTTTGACACTCTGACTGTGTGGTCTATGTGTTGCATGTGTTGGGTCGTGAGGTGGTAGTTGTTTGGGTGTCTGCTTTGGTGGCCTCTGCTGTTTTGGTAAATTTTTGATCAGAGCCTCCGAGTATGTCTTTGTGTGAGTATGTGTATGATTTGAAGTTGTGATGGTACCATGTGTGACTGGGTATGTATTGTGTGTGGTTTCCTTCTCCTCCTGTCTGGTCTTGCCAGTCCTATGTTGAAAGAGCTCAGCCTCCAGTTTGGCCGTATAGTTGCATCTCTCGCATGTATTTGTGTTTTGTGGGAGAAGGAGAGGATTGTCTGTGTACATGAGGCAATTGTAACATTGCCTCAATATTCCCAGGTTCACCAGTTGAGCTGGAGAGGACACTAGCAACTGATCCCTCGACATACTAGAAGTAGTAGATAAAGAACTTTCAAAAGACTCCGGGGGAAGTGGGTTTTAGGCTGGTGGGGTACTATCTATAATAAGAGTGCTTTATCAAGGTGCAAGTACTGTAGGAGTAAGTGCTAGGCTTTACAGATAGAGAATAGTCTACTTGGGAATCAAGTAGAGATGATTTTTTCAGTTATAGGATATGCTGGTTAGATCAGCAGTACAGTTTAGCGTGTTTTATAGTAGCATTTCCTTGAGGGCGTCAGCCTGTTTTTGACTGCTTGTTTTAAGATTTTCCAGGTTCTCTTTAAAATCATCCATCTTCAAAGACAACTCCTGCAGGGTAGATGTTATCAGTTGTAGTTCCTTCTTTAAGGCAGCATCCTGGTGAAAATTTCTTGAGTTGCTCATTTTAACAAGTGAGTATATCTCCAAGCTTTTTCTATTTGTAAAACTTCACCAAAGTTTCTAATTATGTAAATTAGTCCTTTTCTATAAGATTTTATACTATGAAGAAAAAAAAAGAATATTTTTCCTGTCTTATTTAACTAGTTATATGGAGCTCTAAAATACTGCTGCTTTCAGTTAGCCATTCAGCCCCCCCCCCCCCGTATATATTTCTGTTATACAAAGACATTATTTAAATAAATAAATACATTTCTTAACTATTTTTTAAATAACATCATCGTACTGTGAACCTTTATTTGTATTAATTTTCTTCAACCTGCTTCAGCATCTGTGAATGGCTTATTGATGTAATAAATACTATGTATGTGCATGTGGTGATGCTTGCACATTACATCGGATTTTGTGCACTTTTTGCTACTTTTTTAAGGGAATCACAAGTTCACATGCATCTCTTCTTTTGCATCAAGGCACTTGCATACTTCTAACATGCAGTGAGTGATTTTTCATGATTGTACAGTGTTTTAGTTTTGGTGCATTCCTGTATGTGTATGAGAGGGTGGTTGCATTTAAAATATTTAGCTTACTGAGTTTCGTGTCTCTGCTTAGTGATGTGGAGAAAATTTTGTATTTACATTGCACTGATTTCTTTAAGCTTTCTTCTGGAGCTGTTTTTCTTCATGAATGCAGTGATCAATTTACACTGTGCAAACAACCAATTGTTCATATTTTTTGCATACTGTTGTACCATTTTGTTGTGTAATTTTCAACATCTGAGTAAAATACAGGAAGACAGTTAATAACATGGCTAAGTAAACCACACACATACTGATTTATATATTATTCTTAGACATATGTATATTGTTTTTACCACTAATACATTAGTAGAATTATAGGTGACAAGACCAACGATTCTTAGGGAAGTTTAAATGGATCAAATAAGACTGTCTAGAATTATGCTTATCATGGGAAGAGTATAGTAACAAGGCAAAAACATTTATTACTCAACACTCCTTCAATTTAAGACTTATTTCTAGCATGATTCACAGATGGACCCTGAGTTGAGTCAGTAATTTTCCTGGATCATAAAGTTCTCTGATCAGTCACTGCAGATTCTTCTATAGTGGAAACCCACTGAGTGCTTCATTTATTATTTTTTTTTAATATAATTTCTCCCTTGTCTGTCTCTTCAGTTTCAAAAGCAAAGTGCTTCTATACAAAGCAAGCTTCTACATAATGGAGGTTGAGACTCCCCTAAAGAGAATGGACAGCATTTGGGTCGCACCAGTGTCACTCCACCACTACTGATGATACTCAGGGGGTGCCATGCCCCAAGTAGAGAAGCTTTCAGATACAGTCCAGCTATCTCCAACATAGCAAGTAATTTGTTCCAGGCAGACCCATAGTTCTTGCCTCCACTTGAGGAGAAACATGAATGTGATTTTAAGCCCGTTATGGGTGGTAGACATTCTTAGCATCTGTATTCACTTATCCTAAAGAGGAGGGCAATGTCTTTGATTATTATGGTAAAAATGTTATGTAACTGCTATTTTTGATCCTTAGCTCTCATCATTTCATATGCCCCACTTCCAAACCTTAAGGGTACTCCAGGCATTTTAGAAGGGGACCCTGGTTTTGGACTTGACACATAGCATCAGATAAGCTATCCTATGCCATGTTTAATGTAAATGCTACTGGTTGTATATTTAATGCCATAAATGCTGCAGCTCTGGCATTTTCTGCTGTCTGCTACCCTCTGTTTACACAGCCGAGCCTCTTTTCTTGTGACGTTCTCCTCATGAAGAATTTCAACAACGGATCCAGTATGTAAGTTTTGTGGTCAAGAGTCTGGTTTGATTACACTAAGCAGGAAATAAAGGGCCTTCAGAAATAATGCAAGGCCTTTATTTAACGGAACTTTGTATCAGTTTCAGACTACCATAGTCACCTACTGGGGTTCTGCAGAAGGCTTTGTCATGCTGATCAAAGAAGTCAAGAAAAACTTCCACCTCTGGATCCTCCCTGTAAATCTCCTTCTAGAAAACTGACAGCCCTTCAACTTAGTATTCCATAGTCCTGACTGTAATCAAGTGAAGGGAGTATGACTGTATAGAAAAAGTAGGAGAGATATAAGCCTTTTCCACTCTGAATTAGCATGCTTTTACTAATAATGCATGGATATTTGGGAGTTGTTACAAAAAGGTTGAGGGGGGGGGTGTTAGCTTTTTTCACTTCATAGTTGTATTCTTTTTCTGCTGATATGTATTTAATGGATATAATTAAGTTCTGCTGCACCACAGAGTTCATAAAGCTGCATAATAATTCACTTTACTTTCCCAGCACCCAGTGAGAAACATTGTACTTACAAGGAATCTTCTGGAACAGATTTCTGCATCAAAGTCGGGCAGAAAAGCCAGTTCCAGACATCAGGATGTGCTTGAGCTTCTAATCCTGTATTTTTCTCATTTTTGTTACAGACGTCTGCCCTGATAGACATAAACAAATGAGATCCAAAGACTGATCTTCACTATGACTGCAGTGAGTACTTAACTCTTAGATATAACATGTGTGGGCCTCTTGCTTCACCACAACAGTTGTTGGATGTCTTCCATAGATGTACCAAGTGGGTGATGGCACACTACAGTACTCAGTGATGCATGGCATACTACTTTTTCTGTTAGGGAGCTTGTAACTGCAGTGTCGAGTGCTTATAATAGGGTTGTCATCAATTCCCCATGTATAAAAGTGAATTTTGTTCTTGAAAGCAGTATTACATTCTAGGAAGCTGTTGCCCCTAACTGGATGACTTCTGCTGCCAACATCCTCCCAAGGTCCCGCACAGTTTGAGTACTGCAGTCCAGGCTATGAGGTGTAGTTGCACCCAGTGGCTGTATCAGACTTGCCCATCTTCTATATTTCAGGATGCATTGTACTGAAGACATCAATGGCTTCCAGTCTCCCAGTTCACTTCCTGGGCTGAAGTGGCAGTTGAACTTGTCAGCCATGAGAGTGTCTTTCTGCACTTATGAACAGTCTGATGGAACTCATTAAACTCCTAGCAATGTGTATTTCCACTGTCCTTTTTATGTACCTGCAGATGTTTTTTATATCCCCAGTGGTTGTAAAAATCCTCATAGGTTCATACTAGGCTATCTGCCCTAGGGCATTTATAAGCCTAGCCAGAGTGCGTTTGGCTTTCGCCACCCATTTTAAATTAATTTTGCTATGCCCTTTTTCGAGGTTAGTATACTGTGCCCCTCTGTCTGACAGTGACACAGAAGTGATACCCGGGGTAAACCTACGATCTCCCATCCACTCATCAAGATTCCTCTTGAAGAGAGTCAGTGAGGGACTCTGCCTAACCTGGACTGGGATTTTATTCCAGAGTGAAGGGAGCCTCTGGGTTATGAATCTGTCCCTCCAGCATGTCCTATTTATTTCAGTGCTGAGGTTCAAGTCTCTCAAATGCGTAGCTCGATGGGATTTGGATTTTCTGAGGTGCAGCATGTCCATTAATTCCGGGTTGGACATGGCTTTATACGTCAGGCACAGATCACCTCTGAGCAGGCGGTATGCCACTGAGTAGAGCTGGAGTTTATTTAACCTGGCAGCATATGGCATCTGTTTGAGCCCTTTGATCCTCTTGGTGAGGTACTTTTGGGGTCTTTCCAGTTGCTGCAGATGTCTGGTAAGGTACATCCCAAAAGGGGCATTGTACTCAATTATGGGCCTGATGAGGGATGAGTAAAGAGGCACAATGACCTCCCCTGATCTAGATGTGAATCCCTTCATGATTAGGTGGGCTATATAAAATGTTTTTCTAACCACTTTGGCCACATGATTGTCAAGTGAGAGATTGCTATCAACTTGGGTCCCCAGGTCCCTAATTACTTCTTCTGTACTTAATGGATTACCACCTATGTGGTAATTTGTGGGCACTTTGTTTTTGCCAAAGGGGATGACTATACACTTTTTGGCGTTTAGCTTGAGGCCATGGCTCTGGCACCAGTTGTCTGTTTCTATGAGGCCCTTTTGGAGGATGCTTGTGTCGGCTGGAGAGTCTATTATGGCGCCCAGTTTGCTGTCATCTACGAACTTGGTCAGCCACAGTCCTTCCGTGTTGGCCTGTACCTCCAAGAAATATGTACCGAACAAGAGAGGTCCCAGGACTGAGCCTTGTGGGATGCCACTTGTAACTGGTTTGGAGTCTGACATGGCTCCAGCAATTCTAACCATGTGAGTTCTGTCCTTGAGCCAGTTTACAACCCATCTAGTGACATAGGGGTATATATTTAAGCTGGTGAGCTTATCTATAATGCCCAAGTGGGGTATTGTATCGAAGGCTTTTGCAAGTACCAGGTAGGCTGTGTAGACCACCTTCCCCTCGTCAATGGCCTTGGTGATTGTTTCAAAGAAATCGACCAGGTTTAAGAGGCAGGATCTACCATTAACAAAGCCGAACTGGGTAGGATCCAGTGTCTGTAGGTCCCCAATATCTTTATTTATGAGGTCCATGATGATCCTTTCCATAGCTTTGCAGACCAAGCTAGTCAGGCTTATGGGGCGATAGTTTCCAGGATCCATTGAGGCACCACCTTTGTGGAAAGGGACCACTGTTGCTGTACGCCACTCTTTGGGTACATATCCTGTAGTAAGGCTGAGATTGAACAGTAGCTCTTCTTGGAGTTCATGTAGGACGCAGCCCGGGACACCGTCTGGTCCCATTGATGCTGTGTTTTTTGCTTTGGAGAGGGCGGCTCTTACCTGAGCATCTGAGATGTCAGGGGGCAGCACAATGCTGGGATAGATATTTGCCCTTTTGGTGGGGAGGGGGGGAGAAGTTTGCGCTGAACTTGTCAGCTAGGATGTTGGCAATATCTGTGGGTTCGGTGTATTTTTTGTCATTTTGGACTAATTCTGAGCATATCTGGGAATTCCCACCCAGGTTCCTAACATAACTAAAGAAAGCCTTGTGATTATCCTTAGTGTCCTGTGCAATTTTTCTCTCAAAGCTGGCCTTAGACGATTTTATGAGTGCCCGTAGTTTTTTGCTAATACTGATCAGAGATGCCTTCCCTTTTTGGGATTTTGCTCTTTCTTGTAGTAGCTTCCTCCTTCTGTTGTATAGTTTGTTTATGGTTGGGGTCCACCAGACAGGATGTCTGCCTTTGGAGTATTGGGTCTTGGTTTTATTTGGGATTGCATGATCCATGCATTCCTGAAGGTGTTCATAGAATGCGTTTATAAAGGATTCTGCGGTCTGGGCCGTATTTTCCAAAGGCCCGGGGGCTTTGAAGGATTCCACCTCGGTTTTGAGGAGTGTGAAATTTGCTTTAGAGAACTTTTTCACTGTGGTTTTTTTGGGCAGGGGGTGGGGTCGGGATGTGAATATCCAGTGAGATTAGTTTATGGTCTGATCTTACCAGTGAGGGATACACTTCTGGTCTGGAGCATACAGTCCCCATGTTGGTGATGATCAGGTCCAGTATGTTCATAGGTTCATAGATTAGTACTAAGCTAACTGCCCTTGCGAGCCATTTTAAGCTTAGCCAATTATCCCTTGTGAGACTCAAACCCTGCACCTTGTGTTTGTAAGGCAAACACCTTAACCATTAGGCCACCCTCCTTCTTGTGGGAGTGGTAACAAGTTGTTCCATAGCATTTGAGTTTATATATTCTAGGAACCTTTGGGCTAGGGTGTTGGAGCTAGAGTAATGCTCCCAGTCTATGTTTGGGTAGTTGAAGTGGCCCAATATAATGGTGTTTGGAGAGACCTTCATATTTTCCAGTGTTCTCAGGAAGGCCGAGTGGGGTTCCTGGGTTTGGGAGGGTGGTCTGTAGCAGGCTATGAACTGGAAGGCAGTTTTACCCACTGTTAGTTGCACATGGATAGTCTCTGATGCTTCGTGCTGTGCCACCAACCTGGAGCTGTGGGTATCTTTGACGAATATTGATACTCCCCCTCCTTTTGTGGTTCGGTCCAAGTTTTGGGGCCAAAAAGCATGGTATGAGGTATAACCTGGTAGTGCTGGGGTGCTCACGGGAGCCTTGAATTAGGTTTCTGATACTGCACAGATATCGATGTTCTCCATGCTAAGGAGAGTTTCGAGTGCATGCATCTTGAGGTTTAGACTTCTGGCGTTGAGTAGCATTACTCTTAGTTTCTTATCCCTTGTGATACCTATGGAGGTGGGTTTGTCTTTTGAGCCTTGTCTAAAAAAGGCACTATGGGGGTAGCAAGAGCCTTTGCCAATATCCGAAAGCCCAAGGGTGACAGGTGCAAGCCATCCCTAGCGAAGCATCGTGGCTTGTCGAGCATGTCATCCCAGGCTGACAGGCATTGGATCCCCTTTGAATGACACCAATACTTAAGCCATTTGTTGAAATTGATCATCTTGTCTTCATATTGTGGCATCATTCTTGGTGAGGGTAAGATTCTACCCAAGGTCAGTGTGATACCGGCCTGGGCTACATGCTCAGAGAGCTCCTCTATGTCTCTTTTCATGTAGTGCAAGGAGGTATGTCTCAGGTCATTCACACCAGCATGGACAATGACTGAGTCATATTTGTACTTGCCTTGGAGTGACCTGAGTGCTTGTGTTATGTGGCGGATCCTAGCGCCTGACAGGCAGCTCACCGTGACCTTCTCCTTGTTCAGCCTGGTGAGCGGGACGTCAGTATGCCCGACGATAGAGTCACCTATTACAAGTGTATCAGGTGTGTTGTTTAGCCTTAAGGGCTGTGACTGTTCGGCACACTAGCTTTGTGAGCTATGTTGCATGTGTTTTGTTTTGGGGTAGCGGCTGCTTGGGTGTCTGCTTTGGAGGTCTCTGCTGCTTAGGCAGATTTTTATTTACAGCCTCCGAGTATGTTTTTGTGTGTTTATGTGTTTGGTTTGCTGTCGTGGTAGGTCTATGTGAGACTGGAATTGTAGTGAGTGTGGTTTCCCTCTCCTCCTGACTGGTTACGCCAGTACTGAGTTGAGAGAGCTTAGCCTCCAGTTTGGCTATATGGTTGCATCTCTCACATGTGTGGGAATTTGTTGGGAGGAGTGTTGTCTGTGGACATGAGGCAGTTGTAACATTGCCTCAAGATTCCTAGATTCACCAGCTGGACCAGAGAGGAGATTGACAACTGATCTTTGGACATGCTAGAATAGTATTGGGAATTCCTTTATAATTGAAAAAAAGGGCCAATGGGGAACAAGGTACTCAAGGGGAGTTTGTGAGGGTGTAGCGCTTTTAATTTTTTAGTGCTGACTTATATAATTGCTTTAGTGAGCAAGTGCCAGGTAACTTAAATGCAATGTGTTACAAGTAACTTAAATGCCAAAACGACAAACAGTAACTTTCTTTCAAGTGAAACAAGGAAAATAAGTACAGTAAGCAATGCAGATATCACTAGGGATCCACAGAAGTGCTGAAAAGCCACGTTTTAGGTGGAATTAGTGTTTCAGGGAAATAACAAGCAAACAAACAACAAGCATACAAACAAAGCTGGATTCAGCAGGCCTGGATCTAGCAACTTAGAGTGATAGCTACACTTTAATCAAGTTACTACCAAGCAGTAATAAATACAATTGAATACTTTAAAGCATTCCTGGATTAGTGCTCAAGTTATACAAACAAAGCTAGATTCAGCAGCCCTGGATCTAGTCTATGCTACAGCAAACAAGGTGTACCAATTTCAGTAAGAAGCAGTTCAAATATGCAGGCACTATAAGCCTTTAACCAGAAATTCCCAGCTCAGAAGGGCAGAGTCCAGCCTCTCCTCCCACAAGAGTGCAGACCACGAACCCTCTAATGTAAAATAACTGGCCTGAAGCCCAAGTGCTTAAACCAGAATTAATACACTTTTAGAATAACAGACACTGAGCCCTCAATCAGCAGTTCCCAACTTAGAAGGATGTAAGCTACCTGTTCTGCCACTACAGTGCAGACCACAAACCTTCTTAATGTAAAACAACTGGTCTGAAGCCCAAGTGCTTAAACTAAAAGGCTTAGAATGAGTTACACCAAGCAGTAATAAATACAATTGAGTACTTTTAAGATGACGCAAAAGCAAAATAAAGTAGGAAGAAACACAAATACAGTAAAAACAGATAAAAATTTATTTATTTTTTTTAAGTGGAAAGAGAGAAAGGAGTAGCAGAAACTAAGCTGATTGGCCTTCTCAAATGTTCTCCCTGTACTGGGTAGAATGAGGTAATGACACTAGACTAGGAGGAGTGTCCCAGATCAAATTTACACTAGGGGCGGGCAACTGCAAAGCCACCAACTACCAACAGGGAGGGAGGGAGGGTGTGAAACAAACTGCAGAAATGTTTCTCACAGCTGAAAAGCAGCAGTGAGCCTTTAAATGAAAGTTTTAAACAGCTAAAGGAGCCTCTAGAAAAAAAAGAGTCTTGGACGACTGTTCTTTTGACGGCCTTCACTTCTGCCAGACAGGTATCTGAGCTTCAAGCCCTTATGATGTCTCCTCCTTTTTTGTTTTTTTCATAAGGACAGGTTGTCCTTGCTTATTAATCCTTCTTTTATGCCCAAGGTGGTTAATGAGTTGTCACTTAATCAGTGTATTCATTTGCCTGCTTTTTTCCCCTCACTGCAATCTGCCAGTGAGGGGGGTGCTGCATACTTTGGATGTGCATAGACAACTCAGTTTTTATTTGGATAAGACTAAGTCTATTAGAAAATCTGATCAGTTGTTTTTCTTTTCATCCAAGTCCCTAGGATTAGATGTATCCAAGCAGATTATTTCTTCCTGGATCTCTAAATCTATATCCTTTTGCTATTCTTTTCATGGTAAGAGCCTTCCTTCTTCTGTTAAGGCTCATTCTACTACAGCTGTGGCTTCTTCTGGTGCTTTTATCAAGAGTTTGGATACCAGTTCTATTCTTGAAGCAGCTACCTGGACTTCTGTGCATACTTTTAGCAAGCACTACAAGTTGGATGTAATATCCAGAGGTAGAGCTGGTTTTGCTAGGGCAATCCTTCATGGCTTCCTAGAGTGCTCTGCTTGGTCCTTCCTCCTCCCAAGTTTCTTCTTGAGTTTTGGCACTCTTCCAGATGTAAAGAATACTGCAACAATGAAATGAAAGGACATAGTGCAGTCATGTAGAAGCTTACCATAACAGTAGATGCCCATTCCTTCACTGTTGCAGTATTCAATCCCTTCATCCCCCCCGGCCCTTTTTTCTTCTGGATGCACTGCTTCCCTCTTGGTTTTCCTTGGAATGGTGTTCCTACTGAGGCTATCAGTTCTGAGGATGGTACGTCCAGATGTCCCCTTTATGCCCTATGCTAAGTAAGGAGCATACGTATGATGTACGGTGTACCTTAAAGTGACCTAAGGCTTTTTGTATACTGGCCGGATGTCAGACCACCCTAGGCAGGGAATCCCAGAGGTAAAGAATACTGAAACAGTAAAGGAAAGGACATTTACTGTTAAGGTAAGATTTTACACAACTGTACTTTGTCTGCCCATATAGAATCTCTTAAGCCACTTTAATTTAGTAAAGTCCCTCTTCACTAAGGGCATAAGTTTAACTTTGCATACAGTTTATATTCATTTAACAGGTGTAAGTTTAAAATAGCACACAGTCTTCCCGGGCCACTAATAAAGGACCATTTTACCCCCATCAAGACTCTTTAGATGTGTTTGTCCTTCCTAACAGCAGTTCTCACAAGCAGCATGTGACCTTTTAATCTCTTGCAGTTTGAACATGGACGTTACATTTTAAAACACTTATGTAACACCATCTCATGAAAAGTTGAGATTAGTGGTTATAATGGAATACGTGGTCATAAAATCTTAAATGTTGAATAATGTAGTACAGAGAGCTATGTGGCAATATTCTGAATGTGAGAAAATGCTACCATAGAACAGTGGTAAGAAGTTAAGCATTAAAAGCTGTAAAACACTTTAGGCTGCCAAACCTTTTTTTGTTTGTGTGTGTGAACATGTAGCGTATTATAGCTTTTTATAGGATGGATCAAAGATGCACTTTGCTTTTGTTCACTTCTGGTGCTAAGTGCATTACAACTTTTAAAGCTGCTGTAACACACTTACTGTGCTGCAGTTTTTATGTATAACTAGTAGCAAATTGGTACAACTAAAGCTCCACATGCTGCAAAAAATTATAATCCTGCCTTGCCAGTCATAACCAACGTATATGTTCTTGACATGGATGTTGCAGTTACCGCTCAAGCTTTGCTTGTGCCACTCTAGATGAGTTTCTTAACATCCATGTCTTGAAGACACATAAAGTTGGCTATGGCTAGAGACCAAATCATAATCCTCTCTTTATGCCTACTGTGAACATTTACCTCATTTTAGAGTCTTATAAAAATTTGAATCCAAACCGCCCTGTTCAAAATGGGCCATGATAACTTGGTGTGCATTTTGAATTTGGATATCAAGTGCTGGTTCATATCACATAATGTTGGTTCACCACAAGTCAAGTAGTGTTTTATCACTTTGAAGTCTTGTATGATCATATGCAATTAACATTGTAAATAGCATCCAACATGTAAATAAACATGACTTTTCAAAAGTCCAGACATAACTGCCATCTTCTGCCTAACTGCTTCCAGGCCAACTTCTATAGCTGCCTCTCATAACCTTATTACTGTTTTCTAATTGCTCTCTTCACTGGACTGAAGGTCAACAACAATGTGTCCCCTTACCTTCTGTCTGTTCCTCAAAAAACAAAAATCTCTACATGTTTTCCTAACTCTGAACATGTCATTTCAAAAATGGCAAGCTACTGCACAACTGGTATCAAAGTCACATTGAAAATGCACTTTGAACTAAAAAAATACATTTCTTTTATATTTGTTAGAGTAGTTAAACAGAGTGAGTAACTTACCTAAGCATGGCGAGATCTTCACAAAAAGCTTTTATTCTAATACCTGTCCGTCATGCATAAATCTTTGTTGCTGCTATGACGGACTTCCATGCAGAGAAAAAAAAAGTAATGTGAAATACTGGACTGCTGTAGGTACCCAGTAAGTAACTTGGCTGTTACATTATTTATGCTGACAAAAAAGCTGTGCAAAAACGAAATGGGAGATTATCCAGAAATGGTACTTTGTTAGAGATTCTGTGCATTCCTCTAGTGTGACAGTACACCCCATTAAATCAAGTATAAGATGGTAGTGATAGTTCCATGCCATTGTTAATGATGGCATCATGGAAGCGTGAGCTGTAGGTGATGATTATGAGACTGGGATTTTGAAGTTCAGTGACTAGGATGCTTTGTATACTATCTTGAGTTTATGACATGCAGCTGCTTGGTTGGACAGTCTGACAAGGGAGTACATAGGATTAACATTATGAGCAGTTAACAAGCTGCTTCCTGTGGTCCAGGGTTTGAATCCCTCTGCCTCCATTTGCCTACTCTGACTAGACAATCCCCTGGGCTGAGTCTGAGAAAGGTTTATGTGGATAGGTGTTCCACCCTGGTTTAGAAGTACAAATACAAGTAAATAAAGTGATTAAATAAGTAGATGCGCGGGGGATGAAGACTTGGATTCAAGTAACATGTACATCCTGTAGATTTCAAGACTCCAGCAGGAGCTGAGACTTTTCAGAACACGGCTGACATCTGGTCCCTCATTTTACACATTTGAGAGGGAATGTGGCAAAAATGAATAGATTAAATGATATTTTTTTCTCAAATATTAGCTGAATTTTAATTTCCGTTTTCTAGTAGTTGCTTTTTTGGTAGCCAGTAATATTACATTTGGTGAGCATACTATATCAAGGCAATTCAGATCCTGTGTCCCAGCTCAAAAGAATAATTTCCTTTGTAACATCCATTTGGTCCCCAACGTTTCTGACAGAGTACTGTAATTGAAGTACTGCATATTTTAAAGGAGATAAAAGAACTGGAGGTGTGATCTTTAGAAAGGGGGTGGAGCAAATTACATAAAAATAAATGGAATTTGTGGGAACAGTACATGTAGAATAACATTCAGGAGAAGGAATGAGGTTAAAAGAAGCATACATACCTCAACTGTACAGATTTTTACAGAATGTCCAGATTTTTGCCTTATATTTTCAGTCTGCTCCTCATAAAGATTGTGGTTTTCTGGAAAACCACTGAGGACAGAAGGTACTAAATAACGACATACATTTGAGTTTCAAACTTCAGATACATCAGAAATTACACACTAACACAAATCCTGTTAATTCTAGCAACTTTCTAAGGTATAAGAGCAATATTTAAAATGTGTCCCAATTATAGGGCCTTTCCCCCCCACTCCTCAAATGATTTTAGGCTTTGTCCAGATTTCTTGTGCTAAAAGGTTGAGAGGTATGAAAGGGAGTATATACTGAACAGTTTATGGAATGCTGGAATGAGTGATTATTGTTAAAAAGAAGATGTGTAATGTATAATGCATGAACTTTAACATGATTTGTTTTCTATTATGTTAATGTTTGCCTACATCTGTCTTAAGTGATAATTCAGTGAAGATGTTTAAAAAAAAATAGCTGAATTTGACTGCTACTGTCATACATTTACTATATTTTGTGCTTTGGTGCCCTCTAGTGTTAAAATATTAACTTTGTTTTCTGATTATTAGTATTTTTTTCTGCCCTTTATCAGTAGAGTTTGTTTCCTTGCATATTCATATAAATTGTGTTAACGCTGTAGCGGCCAGTCACTGGCAGAGCTGCGTGTTCATGTCTCTTCAGGTTAGGAAGTCCTGTAGCACATATATACCAGTCTTAAAATGGTATAAAATACTTACTGGAACGTAGTGCTTACTGTACTAAGAATAAGCTTTTGCACCAAACTTTCACAGTGAGACAACTGATACAGTTTAAAGTCATGTATATCATTCTTAAATTAAATACCAGAGCACACAAACAAGTTGCCTACAGAGTTACTGTTTAATTTGTATCTCACATGTAGCATTAAAATATACTAACAATATTATTTAATGATTTACCTAGCCTTCGTGTTGTTTTTGTTTAGTAGAAGTTAGAGATGCAGGTTAAAGACTGCAGATGTGTATGAAACAAAAGCATTGGACGTCTGCAGTTAATGGATTGTTAGTTATGCATAATTTGTCTTGTCACTTGTTTATCCCCAATAGGTGGCTCATTCTTGAGGTGCTAGAAATTCTTATTTGTAGTACAATAAAATCAACTTTATTATAGCTCTGAAGTCTCCTTCTGTAAAGTGTCAGGTGTTCAACATTCATCTGCCAACTAAATAGTTTATCCAAGGATGGAAGCCAAAGCTTCATGTTGCATGCCTCCCTTTGGTAGATGCTCTTTTTTGCACTTAGAAACTGGGTAAAGTTTGTGGACAAGAATGTGGTGTCAGTTACCCAAAATGTACGCATAAGATTTTTTGGGGGGGAGGACTTCTGTAGTGGGTTACTGTTGGGGTTTCCTTTTCTGATGTTATCAGCTCATTAATATTTTTTTCTCATTCTGATACCTAGGGTTGTGTGCTTCTTGTTGACTTATGTACTAAAAGAGTGTGCCCACCCCCCCACCCCTGTTCTAGTCATTTCTTTTGCACCACTGCTCAACTCGGAGTGTTGATCATAAAGTTTGACTAAAAGAATTCCTGTTAAACATACACCACTGGAAAGTAGAGTCCTTGGACAAATGGAAGTACTTGAAAAAATGGAAAAAAAACTTCTTTAATTAATGTACAGTCAAGCACAGAAACATTTTCGTCACACTTAAGACTTTGAATGAAGCCTAACTGTGGCGAAAATGTTTCTGTGCTCGACTGTGTGTTAAGGAAGTTTTTTTCTGTTTTGTCAAGTATTTCCATTTGTCCAAGGACTCTGCTTTCCAGTGGTGTATGTTTGGTGGTTACTAGTGAATTTTACACCATTTATTTCCTCCCTTTTTGCTGCTTAAAAAAATTCCTGTCTTCACCCAGAAAGCCGAAGACTTCATAGTCTAGTTGATCGATCATGAACCAGGATCCAAAACTGGCAATCTTTTGCCTGTCTGAGGAATGCAACTTTAAGGACTTTGGTAAGTGCCAGTGTCTCAACTCAATGTAGAAAACAGCCGAGTTGAGAGGCTCGCCTAACTTCCCTAAATGTGGTGACTGTTTTGGATGCCTTCTGCATTGAGCAGCACAAGGATACTGCATGATTCCATGCTAGTGTTAGGGTATTAGCAGAAGATGAGGGAGTTTGAAAATTTTAATCAGTCATACCCTCTTCCAAGTAAGACCATCCTCATGGGGGTCTTATGATACTCACATAACCCCAGCTACTCCTCAACTAGTGTATATGTTAGTCATGTGCTTTTCGTCTTGTGACTGACATCTATGGATAAAGTCTGTGAGAGGTGTACCAATATGCAGTGTTATTCCTGATGTATGCCCCAGGGCATCCACACTGCCTTCCCTATGGTACACTTGTCACAACATGCTTATCATCATGCATCCTTGTATCAGTCCCTGATTGGCTCAATGGTCACACTCCAGCACTGATAACTGATTTCACTAGGTCGTCATGATTGAAGCTTGGATTCATAAGCATTTGTAGTGTAATAGTGTAAGCCTTGGGGGGGGTGGTACAGTGGTACAAGCAAGAGATCACTGGCTCAATTCTCAGCTGAGATGCCTTCTGTGTGAAATCTGCATGTCCTCCCTGTGTTCACGTGTATTTTCTGCAGGTACTCTAATTTCATCTTACCTTCCAAAGACATGTAATAGCTAATTGGCAGCTCTAAATTATGCCTAGGATTGTGTTCAGTGTGTGAGTGATGTGGAAGAAAAGCTTGGCAAGCTACTTCCATTCTATACTTGCCGAGAAACTCTGTATATGGTGGTGACCATTCATGCTGTCACTAACAGGAGTTGTGCATCACTTCTAAGCATGGTAAGCCTTTTGTGCTAGCTGTGCCAAAAAGTTACACAGATAGCGGAGTATGCAAATAAAAGGTAGGGCAACTGCATCAAAATGGTTAGTGTAAACTTGACTTGTGGTGCACTTTACAGTATATAAGCAGACAAACCACTGAGCTGCATATCAAAGGTTATTGTAGCATGTTAGCATAAGTAGAAAGTGTAAACAGATAAACTAAAAAAGAGTGAGTGGGATAGTGAAGCAGGGGAGTGAGAGAGAAGAAAGACACTTACAGTGGATATGCCTGTTAAAATGCCAGGTTTTTGTAATATAAAAAAATGAGACCACAATAAATAATTTCAAAACTTTCCCCACCTTTAATGTGACCTGTAACATGTACGATTTAATTGAAAAACAAACAAATCTGTTAGGGGAAAAATATAAAAAATAAAAAACATACAATACACTGGTTGCAGAAGTATGCACATCCTTAAACTAATACTTTGTTGAAGCACCTTTTGATTTAATTACAGCATTCAGTCTTTTTGGGTACACACCTGCCATCAATTAAAGAAACTCTGATTAATCCCAAGTAAGGTTCAGCTGTCTTAGAAGGATTTTCCTGACATTTACTCAGTTACCTGCTACAGCAAAAGCCATGGTTTGCAAAGAGCTTACAAAGCATCAAAGGGAATGTTATTGTTGAAAGGCATTAGTCAGGAGAAGGGTACAAAAAAAATCCTACCGCATTGGATATACCATGGAACACAGTGAAGACAGTCAGTAAAAGTGGAGAAAATAATGGGACAACAGTGACATTGCAAAGAACTGGACATCCCTCCAAAATTGATGAAAAGATAAGACTAAAACTGGTCAGGGAGGCTGCCAAGAGACCTACAGCAACACTGAAGGAACTGCAGGAGTTTATGGCAAGTACTGGTTGTGTTACTACATGTGACAACAATCTCCCATATTTTTCATATGTCTGGACTATGGGGTAGGGTTGCAAGACGAAAGCCTTTTCTTACATAGAAAAATATCCAGGCCCAGCTAAAATTTGCAAAACAATGCATCAAGTCTCCCAAAAGCATGTGGGAAAATGTATTATGGTCTGATGAGACCAAGGTTGAACTTTTTGGTGACAATTCCAAAATGTATTTTTTGGCGCAAAAGTAACATTTCACATCACCAAAAGAACACCATCCACACTTTGAAGCATGGTGGTGGCAGTATCATGCTTTGGGGTTGCTTTTATGAACAGTTCCAGATACCAGTCACTTTTGGCCCAAAACCTTCAGGCGTCTGCTAGAATGCTGAAGATGAAGAGGAATTTCACCTTTCAACACAACAATGACCCCAAGCAAACATCCAAATCAACAAAAGAATGGCTTCATCAGAAGAAAATTAAAGTTTTGGAATATCCCAGCCAGAGCCCAGACCTAAATCCCATAGAAAATCTGTGGAGTGACCTGAAGAGGGCTGTGCACAAGAGATGCCCTCGCAATCTGAAAGATTTGGAGCACTTTTGCAAGGAAGAGTGGGCAAATATTGCCAAGTCAAGATGTGCCATGCTGATAGACTCCTACCCAAGAAGACTAAATGCTGTAATTAAATCAAAAGGTGCTTCAACAAAGTTTTAGTTTAAGGGTGTGCACACTTATGCAACCAGCTTATTGTACATTTTTTTTATTTTTTATATTTTTCCAACAGATTTGTTTGTTTTTCAATTGAATTGTACAGGATATAGGTCACATTAAAGGTGGGAAACATTTTGAAATGATTTATTGTGATCTCATTTTTTTTATATCACAAAAACTTGGCATTTTAACAGGGGTGTGTACACTTTTTATATCCACTGTAGCTGATGCATATTTCATGAAGAATAAGCAGTAATTAGTAAAAATAAAAACTGAAAAATGTAACTTTAAGATGATATCGTCATCATCCACCTTTTTCCCATTTTCTACAAGGGGTTGGAGTGTCGTGTTAATTGTCGCCATCTCTCTCGATTCAGTGCAACACTTCTGCCTTCTTCAACACTCATGCCTGACTGTCTCAGATCATCTTTCACACAATCCATCCACCTCTTTGCTGGATGTCTTCACTTCCTCTTACCTTCTTCCTGTCTGTCCCAAATCTTCCTCATCAGATTGTCTTTTGCTTTTCTGCACAGGTCCAAACCACGTAATCTGTTCTCTTTGATCTTTTTTGCAATTAAAGCTACTTTGACTTCTGCTCTTATGCCCTCATTTCTTCATCTGCCCCACAGTGTGCAGCCTACCACCCTTCTCAGTCACTTCACTTCTATCACCTCTAGCTTCTTCAGCTGTTCTGCTTTTACTGCCCAGGTTTCTGTACCATTCAGTAGTACTGGTCACACCACTGTTTTGTACACCTTACTTTTAAGCTTCTTTGGCATTCTTCATTTATAGACTACACCTGACATTCCATGCCAGTTGGCTGCAGCCCCTCTGATTGTAGCTTTGACCTCTTCATTCGAACTTCCCTTCTCCTCAACCACCCCTCCCAGATACTTGAAGCTGTTTACCTGTTCCACTATCTCCCGTTCTATCTCAGTTTTCAGCTTCTTCTGATTTCCCCAATTTGCTGCCATTACCACTGTCTTATCTGGGCTTAGTTTCATTCCACTCTCCTATTCTTTGCAGAAGTTCTTGCTTAGAATCTGCCTTTAATACCACATCACCCGCATACAGCAACTTTTGTTGATCTGTCCCCTCCGACCTGATTGCTAATGTGGCCCATCACCAGTATGAACAGCAGTGGGCTCAGAGCTGATCCCTGGTATACACCCACTCCCATTAGGAACCCCTCTGTGAGGCCGAACACTGTTCGCACTTGAGTCATTGGGTCCTTGTACTTAGCCTGCACTAATTCTACCAATGTTTCTGGGACTTCAGACCACCACAGTACTGCCCAGACCAGCTTTCTTGGGACCTTGTCATATGCTTTCTCCAAGTCTAGGAATACCCAGTTGGACTCTCTCATCATCTCTGGTTTCTTCTCAAGTATCTGTCTCACTTCAAACATCAGGTCAGTTGTGCTGCATCCTGATCTGAATCTAAACTGCTCATCTCCCATCTTACATTCTACTACTCTGCATATCCGTTTATCAACTTTCATGCAATGTGATAGGAGGTTGATGCCTCTGTACTGCCCAACTTTAAGATGTAATTGTAACTTTATGATATATAACCTACAAAATAACAGTGCAGCATAACACGGAAAACAAATGAGCCATATGAAAACCTCAACAGATGGTCTGACAGGTACCAAATGACAATGATACTGCATGTTAAAACCCACGTGCAGTGTGATGCTGATCAAACTAAACAAGTGCAGTGGTGTGCCAAGTCATACTTCCTTCTCATGTTAAAGAGCTGTACCAAACAGACTCCACGGGTGACAACACTGCATATTTCCTGTCTTAACATATGATTTTTGTGATCTTGTGCTGTTGTTGCATGTAAGCTGCTTACACTGTGTGCCAGGTGCATGTAGTGGAAGTATACCTGTAGGGTAGAGCTAAGCAACAGGAATAGCAAAGTAGCAACTACACATTTGATAAGCAAATCACTTTCTCAAAGGACCTCACACATCTTAAGCAAAGCATTCTGACATCCAAGTCACTTTTATGAAAGATTATATATATATATATATATATATATATATATATATATATATATATACATACATATATATACACAGACACACACACACACACATATATATATATATATATATATATATATATATATATATATATATTAGAGTATTTGCATTAAAATGTCAGTCTTCAAAATTCAGTCCCCCTCTATGTATGGCTAACACCTCCAGAAATTAACATGTACATAAATAACACAGCATACAGTTTGTATATCTACACATACTGTGCGCCACGCATTGAAGAGCAGTAGTGGCCCTGTGACCTTAAACACAGCTCAAGTAGCATTTTGCAAGAGACATGGCTGAACAGTAAGTACAGATGGAAATGAGATATGCATGTCCTTAATGTATTGGTCCCAACAGTACCTTAGAATAAAACTGTAGTTAGCATGTCTGTGAAGACCAAAACATCGTGCCAGTATTTGTCCATACAAAATTCACAGGCACACATATCACTAAGGTAGTAGCATAGTGAGCAACATGTATGGGCAGCAGCTACTGAAGTCTTTGAAGAGGCCTGTTATACCTTGCACAACCAATGTTGTTGGTATGTTCCTCTGACACCCCTCTAACTCATATATATCCTTTCCACAAACTAGAGCAGCAACGGAGACATGGACTTAGGGTCCGTACTCTGTCCAATCCACATTACTACAAAAACTAGTCAGGTCTGACTTTGTTCACCTCAGCATCCAAGGGATAATGCCGCAGAACTTTATGGATATCCTCAGTAAGTTATACTGATGTCCTTCCTTATCGCTGTGGCAGTATTTATCATATGTGGAATCTCCTGCGAAGGATAACCCAATGTCCATTCAGTGTACATAAGCCTTTATATCCTTCCAGCATTGTGTGTCAGACGTATTCCCCCTGTGCAGGCATAGGACATAAAGCTGGTGTGTACACAGTCAATACTCAACTTCTTTGCTGCCAGTCTGAACACAACAGTTGAATGTCAGTCAGAATGCCCTTCTCTGAGCTGATTTTTACCAAAACATTTACAGATAAGTGCTCCACTGGGGCTCCTTCTTTTCTTTGTGTACTTAAGGTTCATGTCTTCCAGGCAGGAAAAATGTCAGTGTAGGAGGCAGATTCCCCATAAAAATTGTCACAAGAAGTATTTATTCTGACTGGGTACTTCACGCAATCATACCCAGTGTACTATTTGTCTGTGTTTGTGCTCCCAAAAATCATCACAGCCATCCGTCTTTATCCATTTACCTTGAGAACCAGTTTCTCAAAATTTTGACCCAGGGTATCCTGGCCATATCCCCCTACACTGAGGTACAGCCATTTCTTAAAAAGAAGACCAAGAAGTCTGTCTGACTCTGCTGCTTTCCAGCCTCCACCAGATGTCTCTCTCTCTCTCTCTCGCGGTGAATGAAGATCCCCAGAGACCGTCTGATGCTGGTTTCATCTGCCACGATCCAGTCAGAAGTCGGCATGGAACTGGCTTCTCACACATCCTCTGAGGTTGGTCAAATATCTGCTTCAGACTTTGAGGGGGAACCACAGCTCATCATTTGTGAAAGGCCTAGGGGGGGTTCTCCAGGTTCTTGTTAGTGAAGAGGTTCCTGATACCCTTATTCATCAGTTTCGGCATGGCTGTGTGCCCCCAAGCTTGGTCAAAGCTGACATCCTGTTAAAGATGCAACAGAAAACTAAACCTATTCCTCCCATTTCTAAGGATGCTTAGAGGGAATGGCAGGACTATACCTAGGTTTATTCAGTGCCCTGATGGCCTTGAGGCCCCCCTCAGGGGTTATCTGTACCTCCTTCTCCTTGGTTCTTCTACTCCAGTCAAAAGGACTAGGGAATCTGATTCTTCAGATGAGGAGGTGGGGTCAGGAGATGAATCCATGGTTTACATCTTGCAAATTACCTCATCCTTGGACTATAGGTAAGAGGAAGGGGATTCTTTGAGTCCTGATTCTCCCTTTGAGCAGCTGTCCACTGGGGATACTGTGAATTTGCATAATGGAGCATTTTAAGTGGGATTGCTGCCAGGTCTCTGACATTCAAAAGAAGTATTATGAGCTGTTACAAATGGAATATCCTAAACCTTCTTCTTTCCCCCTGTGATGGATGCTTTGTTGGATACATTTGCAGCTGCCTCTTTAGCTCCTGATTCCCAACCTCCAGGTCCTAAGAAGCCTTATTTTTTTTTATAAGGTGATTGTGGCTTTTAAGTACCTTACAAGTGTCCTCCTTCAAACCCTTTTCTGGTCTCTGTTTCTGCCGACTAGCCATCCAAGCTTGTACCCTCTTCCAAACCTCTCCCTTCTGATAGACAGTCAGGCTAAAGAAAGGCTGGGGAAAAAGTTGATAATTTATGGCCCTGAAAGCCAAGGCAGTAGAATTATCAAATCCATATGTCCAGGTATGTTTTTGCCCTTTTGTCTCAACTTGTGAGGGAGTTGTCAGACCTTCCTGACTTTGATGGTAGTACTGCTGCACTTTTCTTATTGAATTCTGCTTCACAGGTAGCCTGTCACACTGTCAAATGTAGTTATAATGCTGATGTTTAAGACTCTGCAAGACAAAGGTCATGTTACTCAGGATCTTGAACATCCAAATTTCAGAGAAACTGTCCTTCCAAGTCTCCTTTTGTTCGTAGGCAAAGTCATCAGCCTTCTGAAGGAAAAAGAGTTCCTAAGCGCATTTTCTCTGGTAAACCCATCCAGACTTCTAAAGCTCAAGAGCATACTTTTCAGGACGAAGCTGCTTCCATCTGCCATATATTTTCTCCCCCCTCCTCTTGACCAAGTTCCCTGTCTCTCAGGCTTTCCCTGTTGCTTCCTGTCTGGTAACAAATTACTTCAAACTCTTGTGTTCTTTACATCATCTGTCACAGTCATTTTATGGTGTGGATATCCCTTCCCCTCTTCTTGGGTCTACCTTAATCTCCTCCAGATCAACTTCCTCATTTTTCTGTGGTTATACAGTGTCTATTCGATCAGGGCACCAGTCAACCAATTCAGAATCCCAAAAGGGAGACCTCTCCTTTCTCATCACTTTTCTAAAGATTCCTATTTTTCTGGCTGCGTTCCCGCTGGACTTTGTTTCCTTTCTTTTTTATTTCACTTAGGCTTAAGTTGTTGTTGCTCTTTTATATAGCCAGTGTCATATAGGAAGTGAAAATGTAAGTGCAGTCACCATATTTTGCACAAGGATTCCCATGAACTTTGTCTTTTTTGCTTAGGCCAGTCCCACGACCATATGGCCTGTAGTATGTGTCAGTCGTTTGTCCCTAAAACCCTATGCAGATGTCTGGCAGCCCTCAAATTGTTCGCAAAAAAAAAGACAACTCAAGCTTCTGGCCTTAGGCATAAAAACTTAACTGGCCATCAAGGTGGCGCCACCTAAAAAGAAGGCCAAGGTTTCAAGGCCTGCTGCTGCACCTCAGACATCCCGGATGTCTGGAAGAACTGGCGACATCGGTGGGCACCTTGTTGGAAGCCGCACTAGAATCTCCAGTCAGCATGTCCGCGGAGGTTACTGTAATGTCTGCTTCTGCCGATGTCGAGGGAGAACATGGCTTGACTGGACAGACGCTTACGGTTTCAGACCAGGGGATCCTTGGCTACAGCCCTGATGCCTGATCCTAGGCCTTCTCCTTCCCACACTACTTCAAAGATTACTCCTCTGAAGAGGAAACAAAAAACTAAACATCTGCCTACTACAACTGAAGACCAGCCAGACTGACAAACTTTTTCCCAGTACCTGGTTCAGGCGTTTATGGACTTCAGACCCACTGACTCTCAGATACTAGCCCTGCCTACCCTTAGTCCTAGGCCAGCCTCAACTACTTCCATTCCCCCTAGCTCACACTCAGGAAGAAGATTCCTCTTGCTCTTCTTCATATGAGTCTCTCACATACACCTCTCGGTTGGCATCTCCCCTGGAGTATTGCTCCCCTGATGAAGACTCCCTGGAAGGAGACTCCCCACCTGAAGAAGGAGACTCCCCACCTGAAGATATTACATTTGGGGAAACTATCTCCAAGATGAGGGAGTGCTTCAAGTGGGATGCAACTCGGATGACCGAGGTGCAAAAAAGATATTTTGAGCTCCTACAGATGGAGTCTCCCTCTGCTAATCCCCCCTGTGATTCCAGCTTACCTAGATGCATTTGCTTCAGCCTCCAAGACCCTGAATCCCAGCCACAAGCCCCTAAAAGGCCGGATAGGTTCTACAAAGTCTCTGATGACCACAAGTACCTCATTAAGCCATGTATAGCAGACACAGCATCATTGCAGTGGCTCCGGGTAAGCAATCTAGGCAGATGCCTTCCTCCGCCATTCTGCCATCAGACAAGGACAGCAAAGTGATGGACAGACTGGGAAAAAAGATTTATACTTCATCCATCCTGGCCTTTAGGGCCATTAACTGCCAGACACACATGGTTAAATATGCCTTGGACCTAGTCTCACAGGTAACTTCATTACTATCTTCCTTGCCTGACTCTCCTACAAAACCCCAGGTTACCTATAAACTCTCCTTAGCAGCACAAGTTGCCAGACATTCTATAAAGTGCAGCTGTGATGCTGCTGAGGCTTCAGCCAGATCAGCTGCCTTAGCCTCTGTACTGCAGAGGTATTCCTAGCTCAGACTACAACCCCTCCCTGATGATTTCAAAAACAAGAACCTAGATGCCCCCTGGACAACAAATTTCAGTCTGCAGAACTCTTCAAAAGATTGCAGGAAAAAAGCAAGGAACTTCAGGACCTCAAACACTTATTGGTCTCACCAGTTCCAAAGTTCTATAAGAACTACCCTGCTAAACCCACTTCTGTTAGGAGAGCACCTGCTCCTTTCTCTTCCTCCTCCTGTAAACACAGGAAGAGGTCTAGAAATCCTTCATCCCCCAGGACTGCCTCTGTCCAATACACCCCAAGGCAGCCCTTTCTAGGCAGACCTAACAATGCTTGATTGCCTAAACCACCATCCCCTCTCCACCCGCCTCTCTCACTGTCTACCTCTTTGGCAACATATCAGTTCAGACAGCTGTGTCTTATCAATAGTGGAAAAAGGGCACTTGTTGACCTGGCAGGAAAAAACACTATCAAAAGGCATACCCCTCCCTACAAAAAAAACAGCTCCACCTGATGCTCCAGATTATCCAAGATTTACTTTCACAAGGGACCATAGAAAGGGTCCCCATAGGCCAAGACGGTCAAGGGTTTTACTCTAGGCTCTTCCTGGTCCCAAAAAAGGACAGCTCCTGGAGACCTATTCTGGACCTGTCCCTGATAAACCCCTCCCTGCAGGTACCTTCCTTCTGCATGCTATCGCTTCAAACCCTTCTTCCAGTACTGCCTTCCAGTGCTTTCCTGGCCATTTTGGACCTGAAAGAGATATACCTGCATATCCCCATCCACCTAGACTACAGGAAATTTCTATGCTTTTCTGTGCCATCCTCTAACTTTCAGTTTACTGCCTTGCCCTTTGGTTTATCTACAGCACCAGTGGCCTTCACAAAGAATCTAGCCCCAGTAATAGCTTACTGCCAAACTAAGGGCATACAAATTTACCCTTATCTGGATGACCTCTTCATTCTAGCAGAAGAGGAAAGTATTCTGAAGACTCCCCTACAATTCATCATGTCCCTTCTTCAGTCTCAGGTTTACTCTCAACCTAACAAAATCCTCCCTCACTCCATCCCAAGATGAACCTTCTTGGGATGCAAAGTAAGGACAGACTTGATGAAGGCCTTCCTTCCTCAAGACAAAGTCTATTCCCTAAACAGTTTCTTCCAAGAGTTACTTCTTGTCAACCACATCTCTGTCAGGCAATTCCTCCGTCTTCTAGGCTTCATGGCAGCTACTCTTACCATGTTACCCCTTGCCAGGTTGCACATGAGGAAGTTCTAGTGGTCCCTGAAAAATGTGTGGTCCCAACACAATCACCCTCTGGAATTTCAGGTGCTCTTCCTACTCTGCCTGAAGAAAGAGTTGAGCTGGTGGATACTACAAGTAAGCCAGAACCCAGGCCTTCCTCTGCAACCTACCAAGCCAGTCCAATTCATGCACACAGATGCCTCTGATCTAGGGTGGGAGCCCACTATGAATGGTCTCAAGGCACAGGCTCAATGGGAACCCTCCTGCCAGAGAAAACGTATCAGTGTGTGGGAAGTGACTGCTCTCCTTCTAGCTCTCAAGACCTTCCTTCTTCTAATAAAACCAGGTCCCCTTCAAATCTTCACAGACAACACTATTGTCATGTAGTACATCAACAAGCACAGGTGGACCAGATCCTACTTACTATGCAGGCTAGCAATATAGGCATAGAAGTTGGCAACCCAGTACAGTGTCTCACTGCACACAGTCTGCATCCCATCTCAGGACAATCATCAGGCAGATGCCATCAGCAGATCATTCACTCAACATCACAAATGGATGTTACACAGAGATGTTTTCATAGGCATTGTTAAACGATGGGGCACACCACAGATAGATCTGTTTGCCTCCCCCTCAGAACAGACAACATCAGCTATTCTGCCCCTTACCACTAATGTGGAAACTGGATGTCGTTTCGATTTCTTGGAAGTTGCTGTTCCTTTATGCTTTCCCCCTTCCTGCTCATTCACAAGGTCCTACTGAAAATGCAGGGCGACAAACCAAAGATGTTGCTGGTGGCCCCCTATTGGCCAAGGTATCATTGGTTCCCCCTTCTTCTATGTCTTGCCAAGGCAATCACCACAAGTTTCCTTACAAGGTGAACCTGCTCACATAACAGAAGCGATTCCTCATTCATCCTCATCTGAAAACCCACAGCCTAACCCTGTGGGTGATAAACTTCTGATCCCTCTCAGAGACCTCTATTCTGAGGACGTGCTGTCTGTCCTGCAGGAGGCCAGAAAACCCACTACCAGGAGATCCTATATATCAAAATGGAAAAGGTTCTCCATTTGGTGTCTTCAAAGGCAACTAGACCCCTTCTAAGTGGAGGTTCCGCTAGTCCTAGCTTATGTGTGTGAGCTCCCAAAGTCAGAACTTTCATACTCTTAAGTGAAAGTCCATTTGTCAGCCATTTCAGCCTGATTTACCTATGGATCCACTTTATTGTCAAGATTGGAGGTGAAACTTTTCCTTAAGGGGGTTCTCCACATCAGACCACCAAGAAAGCATATCCCTCCTCCATGAGACATGAATTACGTACTGGAGAAACTTAACCAAGGCCCCCTTTGAACCAGTAGCTTCTGCCTCTTTAAAGATTTGTACCTGGAAGACTGACTTGTTAGTAGCCCTTACTTCAGCTAGGAGGGTATCTGAGCTGCAAGCACTCATGGCCACTCCACCCTACACTGTCTTCCACAAGGACAGGGTAACTCTTCGTACCAATCCCTCCTTCATGCCCAAAGTGGTCAATGAACTGTCCCTCAACCAATCTATTCATTTACCTACTTTTTTTCCCTTCACCACAGGCTGACAGTGAGAGAGTGCTCCACTCCCTTGATGTTCACAGGCTACTGAGGTTTTGTCCAGACAAGACCAAAGACATTAGAAGATCCAGTCAGCTTTTTGTATCTTTTCACCCCAGGGCCCTGGGGAAAGCTGTATCCAAACAGATAATATCCTCTTGGATATGCAAAAATATTAACTTCTGTTACTCTTTCCATGGTAAAGACTTACCCCACACTGTTAAAGCATATTCTACTAGAGCAGTGGCCTCTTCAGGGTCTTTCCTCAAAGGCCTAGACATGGCTACTATCCTAGAGGCAGCCACATGGTCCTCTATACATACCTTCACCAGGCATTATAAATTTGACAACATCTCCAGAGCCAGGGCAGGATTTGCAAGGGCCATCCTCCATGGTTTCCTAGAGACTACTGCCTCTTCCTCCACCCTTTGATCAGCTTGAGCTGTGGTACTCTCCCACAAGTTAGAATACTGCAACATGAGAATAGAAGGACATAGATTAGTTGTGTAAAATCTTACCATAACCGTAGATGTCCTTCTCTTCAATGTTGCAGTATTCCTTCCCTCCCTCCTATCCCCCTTATGACCTTTTCCCGGTCTGGATGGCATAATTCCTGTTTTGCTTAGACTGTTGTCTGACTGGGCAGTCAATTCTGAGGTCTGTGCATACAGATGTCACATTTTTATGGCCCACTGTTTATGGCCCTGCGTGTGACGTCCCACACACCTGATATGCTTTGGCATAGGAGCCAGACTTTCTGGTCGCCTGAGGCACAGTTTCCCATAAGTGAGAATACTGCAACATGGAAAAGGACATCTATGGTTATGATAAGATTTTGCACAACTAATCTTCTTTATCTCTGCTTCCCTTCTGTCATTTCTGCAAGGGAATTTGTCAGAGCTTTGGGGTCCATGGCATTTACCATTCCCATGCTTCCCTTTGCCAAGCTTCATATGAGGAAGCTTCAATGATACCTAAAGATGATCTGGTTCCAGCATTGCCACCCTCTGGAGTTTCCATTTCCCTTACTACTTTGTCTCAAACTCAAGTTTCATTGATGGATTTGGATTCAGGCCTACCTTTTCAGACTCCTACCCCTACTCAAGAGCTGTTCACAGACATTTCTGATCTGGGATAGGGAGCCTATTCCAACAATCTGAAGGTTTATGGTCTCCGGTGCCTTTATCAGAGATCAGACCACATCAACATAAAAGAGATGAGGGTGCTCAATTTTGCTCTTCAGGCCTTTTAAAGGTCTTAAAGACAACACCACAATTATGTGGTATATCAACAAACAGGGGAGGGGGGCACAAGATCTCAATTTCTTTGCAGGCTAGCACTTCAGGCCTGGGAATTTTCTATCCCTCATCAGGTAACCCTTCAGGTAGTCTACATCTTTTCAGAGCACAACATTGTGGCAGACTTCCTGAGCAGGTCTAGGACACAATCTCACAAATGGATGCTTCACAGAAAGGTATTTTTAGACATATTTCATTGGTGGAGTATTCCATTAGTCGATTTTTTTTGCCTTCCCTCTTGAACTGGCAACTTCCTCACTTCTCTTTTCTTGGAATGTTCCTATATTCTTACACTCCTTGTGCAGGACCCTGGGAAGCAGAGGAAGAGATCAGGAGGGACTCCTGAGTCTTGCTGGTGACTCTCTTTTGGCCCAGACAGCACAGTCTCTCCCTTCTTTCACCTGACCAAGGGCAATCATCACAAGTTCCCTCACCAGATGGATATTCTCACACAAGACAAAGGATCTCTCATTCACCCATGTTCACTCGTAGCCTTACCTCAGGCTTTGTGCCCACTAAATGGTGCACAGCAATGGTCATCCCACTCCACAAAGGGGGAGCCACCATGGACCCTGGGAACTACTGCCCCATTAGCCTGACTAGCCTGATCTGCAAGACTATGGAATGTATCATCATGAAACTTGTAAACAATGATATTGGTAATCTCCAAACTCTGGACCCCACCCAGTTCGGGTTTGTAAAGGGCAGATCATGTCTCCTATACCTGATAGAGTTCTTTGAAGTGGCCACCAAAGATGTAGATGAGGGTAAGGTGATTCACACAGCCTATCTAGATCTCACCAATGCTTTCAACACCATCCCCCACTCTGGAATTATAGATAAACTCACTAAACTATGTATAAATCCCTATGTCACAAGATGGGTTGCCAACTGGCTCACTGACAGAACCCACACTGTGAAAGCAGCAGACTCCAAATCCAACTTTAGACCAGTGACAAGTGGAGTACCACAGGGTTCAGTCCTGGGTCCTCTCCTGTTTGGTATCTACTTCTCTGAAGTACAGGCTAACAGAAAAGGTCTTTGGCTAACGAAGTTCGCAGATGACTGCAAACTAGGAGCCATAATCGAAACTCCTAATGATGTGGACATTCTACAAAAGAGCCTCACTGAGACAGATGCCTGGTGTCAAAGTCATGGCCTCAAGCTCAGTGCCAAAAAGTGCATCGTCATCCCTTTTGGTAAAAACTCTGTACCCTTAAACTACCACATAGGCAGTAGTCTACTTAACACCGAAAGTGTGATTAGAGACCTTGGGACACAGGTGGACAGTAGTCTCTCCTTTGATATTTGCATCACCACAGTAGTCAGGAAATCCTTCTGCATGGCATATCTCATCACAAAAGGTTTCTCATCCAGGAAAAAAAGAGGTCATTGTTCTCCTCTACTCGTCACTCATTAGACCCATTATAGAATACAGCGCCCCTTTTGGTACACAAGACATCTACAACAACTGGAAAGGCCGCAGGAATACCTCACAAAGAGGATTACCTGCCTCAAACAGATGACCTATGCAGACTGTCTCAAAATCTCCAGCTTTACTCTGTAGCATATCTCCTACTCAGAGGTGGCCTCTGCCTAACATACAAAGCTATGTCAAACCCATAGCTGTTGGACATGCTCCACTTAAATAAATCCCAATCCCTCCAAACTACATGCTTTAGGGACCTAAACATTGTCATCACAATAAACAGAACATGCTGGAGGGATAGATTCTTGTCCCAGAGACTTCCCATATCTGGAACAACCTGCCTATCTATATCAAACAAAGCTCCTCCTTAGCACTCTTCAAGAAAAATCTTGATGATTGGATGGGAGATAGGAAATTCACCCCGGGGATCACTTCTGTGTCTCTGCTCGACAGGGGCACAGGAAAATCATTTTCTTGGGTGGCGAAAGCCAGGGTACCTGTTTGGCTAGGCTTATATAGGCCCTAGGGCCAATAGCCTAGTACCTACCTATGAACCCTCACTTGTCCACTCTTCAGTTGACACTTTAGGTGATAGGGTTTTTATCCCTTTTAGACACCACTTTTCTGAGAATGTGCTTAGTGTTCTGCAGGAGGTAAAAAAAAATGCTATCAGAAAATCCTCTGTGGCTAACTGGAGGATATTTTCTGTTTGGTGTCTCATGCATCAACTTGATCCCTTCTCAGTGGGGGTCCCTTTTGGCCTAGCATGTTCTTTTGTTAAAGCTACTTGTCAGCAGTCTCTGCTTGTCTGCTGTTGAATCTACAGCTGGTCTTTCGTTTTGAGGTGAGACAGTTACTCAAAGGTGTCCTTCACATCAGTCTTTCAAGAAAACCTATTCCTTCCTCTTGGGACCTCAGTTTTGTCCTTGGAAAATTTGACTCGGGCTCCTTTTGAGTCTGTTCATCTTTTTCTTCTTTGCAGCATTGCACTTGGAAAACTGTTTTGTTTGCTGCTCTTACTTAAGCTAGAGAGTTTCTGAACTTCAGGCTCTGATAGAAGGTCCACTTTTTTTGTTTTTTCATAAGGATGGGAGTATCGCTGCTTACTAATCCTTTTTTTATGCCCAAATTGAGTTGTATGCTAATCAATTTATCCAAACTCCTTTTTTTTTCCTTCTATGCAGTCTGCTAGTGAGAAGGCTCTTCACACCTTGGATCTACATATACAGCTTGGTTATTATTTGGATAAAACAAAGGCTGTTCACAAACTGCACACCTTTTTGTTTTTCATACCAGGACATTGGGTTTGGCAATTTCTAAGCAAACCATCTCCTCCTGGGTTTCTAAGGCCATTTCTTTTTGTTATTCTTTTCATGATAAGCAGCTTTCTGCTTCAGTTTGAGCTCATTCTGCAAGGGCAGTAGCCTCTTCTGGAGCTTTCTTCCAAGGCTTGGATACTAGATCCATCCTTGAAGTTGCTGCATGGTCCACTTTCACTATCACTAAACATTACAAGCTGGGTGCCATTTCCAGAGACAGGGCAGGATTTGCCAGGGCTATCCTTCATGAGTTTATGGAGGGCTTCTCCATGTTTTCCTTCTCCCATCGTTTACAGTAGCCATGGTAATCTCCCACATGTGATGAATACTGCAACAGTGATAAGGAAGGATATAGTGCAGTTGTGTAAAATCTTACTATAGCAGTAGATGCCCTTTTCACTGTTGAATTATTCAGTCCTTCCCTGCCACCCCGATTTCTTTATTTCTTCTGTTGGGAACATTTTACTGGCTGAGGGTTCTTTGCCTTTGCCTTGTTGCACTACTTCTCTTCCCCCCTGCTTGTGCATGTTCTCC
Source organism: Protopterus annectens (assembly GCF_019279795.1). Classification (NCBI taxonomy): domain Eukaryota; kingdom Metazoa; phylum Chordata; order Ceratodontiformes; family Protopteridae; genus Protopterus; species Protopterus annectens. The sequence goes on from NC_056735.1 coordinate 1,565,982,101, forward strand.
TTTCTCCTGAGGTTGTTCTAGTTCTCCTGGGGCACTTCAGTGCTCAGTTCTGAGCATGCTTACATCCCCCTTTATGGCTTTATATATATATAAAACTACTCAATGGCAAATCCAGCATAAATATCCTTCAACTACTAGGAAAGAAACAGAGTCCAGAAATAGTTGCCTGATGACGCCAAAGCGAAACCTGGTTTGCCTGTGAGGTGGCTTGGCCTATCAGCCATTAAAGTTGGGCTAAGCAACTATTTCTGGACTCTGTTTCTTTCCTAGTAGTTGATGGATATTTATGCTGGATTTGCCATTGTGTAGTTCTTAATGTTGGAGTTCTGGGCATCGTGTTTGAGATGTAATGGTTTATATATATATATATATATATATATATATACATATATATATATATATATATACATGTATGTATGTGTATATATATATATATATATATCTATATATATATATATATATATATATATATATATATATGTACAGACTATTAAAATTAAGAACAAGTGTAGTGCTATCTTTAGGAATTTATAGACCTGTAATGATTTTAAAATATTTTTTTTTGCATTAGAAAAGGTGTCCCTGGATAAAATGTTTGGTGACCTTGATATGCTTTAAGGTAAAAAAGAAACTATATAGCAGATGTTTTGGGGAGCTACTTATCCGGATGCATTAAAAAAATGTTAGCATCAATCCTTTTATTAAAATACATGGATTGTGGAGATGACCATTCTTATAATGCTTAGTAAAGTGTCTTTACACTGGGTCCTTGATTTTTCATATTAATCTCTGTCATTTGGTCCTTTCTGTTGGATTTGTTTTATCACTTGAATGTTTTGAAGTTTGATTATTGAGTTCTTTATATGTCTGAAGAAATCCTTTGTAATTTTGGGATGAAATTACTTATCAGTACAATAAAATTCTTGTGATATTTTAGAGCACTGGCTTTATTTTTTATGTTGTGTCATACTTGTTATATGAAGTGTTCTAGCTGCCCACTGGCTGGTCAGTCTGATGATTTAATGTTGTATCCTACTCTGGGTCCTGATATCACACTTCGCATGCAATTATGCCTGTGCAGGCATTTCCGTGGACAGTTTGCCTGTGTCAATCTCCATTGCTGTTGATTTTGAGCCCCTAGTTTTCATCGTGGACTGCAGCTTTTGACAGAAACCTCTTCCCATTCCTCCACTGGGATACTTGAGCCAGCCAGATCTGCTTTTTCTTAACTGCCCCAGCAGTCAGAGACCAGGTTTTCTAATCATACCTAGACCACCTGGGTCGCAGTCGAGGCTCTGTCCCTCTGCAGCACTGAGTCAGGCTGCAGGCACTGTTTTCACAGTAAGGGTCTGTATGGTATATGCCACCATGTGTCCTTATGTGAACATAATATTCTCCAAGCGTTTGATATCCCTTTAATCACCAAGACGTCATGAGATACAGAAAAGTGGAATTGGGGCCAGCCTTGTGCATTTCTTACTCACTGGTAAATTACATTACTTCTGTCATTCATAATTTATTTCAGCATAACCATTTCACATTGCTCTCCTTACACTATATAAAGGTATTGTTGCACAGTATTTTGTTAGCACTCTTCATAGTAGGATTAGGCACACGCAGTGCTGCTACTTTATGAATGCTATGCTTACAGTACATTTGTACATCAGAAGATGCAGGCAGATGAAATGCACAGTGCCAAAAAGTTGGCCATTCCTAAATAATTGTATTCCTAGTAATATGTTACTGGTAAACTGCAACAGAGCAATACGTCTGTTTTTCAGGAATTACTGTGTTCTTTTTTAGTGGTGTTTTTATTAAAATGAATAGTAGGCATGATAGTCATAGTGTGTCAGTACAGTGTAAGACTTAAAGTTCTGGAATGATAGCTCTCCATACTATAAAGTTATTTACTGAGAGACTGTGCTGACATGCACATATTGGAGAATATGTTTTGTAATTACTCAAATAGTGCATTTCTGTGCTTTTATTACGTTTGGGGTAAGATTAAGAAAATATTGATTTTTGTATATTCTTTGCAGATAGGAAACTTAATTTAATACCCTACTGTTTGTTGAGTATAAATTGGAAGAGCCTCAGACTGGTAGTGTTCATCTCCCTGATGACAAATTTTCCTGTTGCTGTTCATAAATTGTCGGTGTAGTGTCTGTATGCAAAGTAGTAATGATCCCTTTTGTGCTTCTCTTTTTCTCCACAGGTTTGTGACTGTGAGGCTAGTAAATACAAGTAAGGGTGGTGTACAAGGGGCATGCTTCTACAGAAAAAAATGTAAATGATTTATTGAGTTCAAGCTTCAAGGAATAGATACTCTGTGAAACATAGAGGAACCAGCTTCATTAACTTGTGCATCCTTTGCAACTTAAGTGAACTCTTAAGTGCATTATAAAAGTTTTTTTTTTTGGCAGTTCATTTCCTTTTGTATTTTTTGCTTGCCTTGTGCTGAAATGAAGCATGCTGCTATGTTGTCTTTGTAGCACAGAGTAAAGCCCTGGAGATGACCAGAATTTAAACAGCAACCCATGCATTGGAGGAGCCAGCTGAGGGTGGGAAGAGGAGCGAGAAGAATGCATGCCTAGGAGGTGCGTGCACTATCGGTGATCTCAGGAGATGGGATCTGTGGCTGCCTCTGCTTTTAATGAATAGTAGAGCTGCTTTCAAGTTATGTCTTTTGAAGAAATGACAAATCCCATGCCGTATACATTGCATGCCCACTCCTTGAGCACCGCTGGGCTTGCACAAGCAAAGAAAATTGCTTAAATCATAAAGCCTTCTGACTGGTTCTAGTATGAGAACCACATCAGGGCCATGCTGTCACCCAGTACCAACGAGGAAATATGCATACAGCCCTTTTTGCCCTGTGAAAGGGAAATGAATAGATATAGGGCATCCACAGTAGTACCTCAGTTGTTTGTCAGATGCATTAAAACAAAAAATAAATGCTGCTGTGAGAAAGCTTTAGGTCACTGATTGTCTAATTCAGTACACTACCTATGTTGCTAAGTACCTATCACAGAATAGTGAAACCTTCTGGTACTAATTAGTGAACAAATTGATTACCTTCTGATTATTGTGACACAAGAGTTATAAAGGTACCCAAGTAAAATATGCTAATGTCCTGACTGAAATCACTGTTGTAGTATTCCTGACATAGGGGTTGTCACCACTGACATCTGGCTGGGGTACCACATCTTTACCTTCCCAAGGTTGTATGTCTGACACAAGACTTCATTTCGTATACATTGGTGTATAAAGATGTACAGACAAGCGTGGATCCTCAGACTATTTCCAAGTCAGTAGCCTAAAGACTAGCCAGCTGGGAGGGTTGTAGCTTGAAGGGGTAAGAACCTTCCCCTCCCCCATACCCATGAAACAGAGAAAATGCTAGAGGAAAGGGGAAAGGCAATGAATTATTGAAGTGAACTAAAGAAGAGGGGATAGAGGATGGGATGGAATACCGCAACAGTGATCAGGACATCTGCTGTTATGGTAAGTTCTTACACAACTGTACTATGTCTTGACCGAAATCACTGTTGCAGTAATGGCTGATTCCCATAGCTGAAAGAGGAAGGAAGGGTGGTTGACTATTGAGTAGAACACCTGTCCAGTAGTTCAGGTCAGACTGGACTAACAAAGGCAGCCCTGGACCTGGTCAAAGCATCAGTTTTGTAGTATGTACAGAGGACCAAGCATAATTTTTTATGCAACTGTATTTTCTGCAACATGAATCCCATATAATCAGCACTCTTATACTTCAAATAACATGTATTACCCTTCTCTCTAGAGCATTGCACCAATGAGTAAACCATCAGTAAATGTTATACTATCTGTGCAGCTTAATGACATGATATAGTGTGATGTAAACTCCAGTATTCATCCATCCATTTTCTTATAACCTGCTTTATTCTTTACATGGTTACAGGAATGATGAAGCCTGTCCTGGCAGTCTGCGGGCATGAGGCTTTAAAGCTTATTCTGGACAGGGTGTCAGTCTGTTGAACAGCCCACATACAGCTGTGGACACACTGTAAGACTACCAATGAAACTACTGCATGTTTTAGAGAGGTAGTAGGAAATAGGAGCACTTGAAGCAAGGACATGCACATTCTGCACAGAAGACATCCCAACTGAGAATTGAACTGGAAAACGTCTTGCTGTGAAGCAGCAATTCTTCTCACTGTGTCACTGTGCCACCCCATAAACTGTTGCACTAACTATTGTACATAAGCACAGCTGTTGAACCCTAAATCATTAGGTTCTAAGTTTTATGTTTAACTCCCCCTCAAAGATATCCATATATCCATATGTGGGTAGTTATCATTCCTTACTAGGGTACTGCGCCTGTCATGTATTCAGGATTACTGGGAGCTGGGCAGGAATATCCTTATTTATTAGGAGCCCTACTGCCACATGTCAGATCTTGCACAGTAACAACTTAAAACTTGTAGCGATCATAGTATAAGTACATGTTCCCTTCTGGGCATACGCCACTTATTTAGCTACATAGCCTTACAGGAGGCTTTTAATAACCCTTCAGTCAGCTGGCTAACCAGTATGACCACCATCAAGTTTGCCCGTCGATTCCTTGATTTTTTATTTTATTTTTTTTAAATACTTGCTCTGTAGTGCAGATTGTCTCTCCCCATCAGGATTGTTAGCCTCCATGATCTTGTCCTTACCAGTTGCTCCTTCTTCTTTATCATTCTGTGTGTTACTTCCTTCCTAGAATCAAATTACCTGGCTGTGGCCTTTACCCTTAGTACAAGACTAAAGACTATAAAAGCCCAACCTTATTTCAGAACTTTTCAAAAGCCAGCTTATTGCTATTTACCAATATACTAGTCAAAAAGTATATTTCAACAAATAAACTGATTCATGTGGCCGCCCTTCCTTTTATATACCCTCAGAGTTTTGTACACCCATATTGAAGAGGCTGCTCCTGTCTGCCACAAACACTGTGATAAATTCAAAATTTAACCCATATGGTGGAACTCCTGTATATATCAGCAGTGTAGAAAAAAAAAAACAGCTCATGAACATTTTTTCAGAAAAAAAATTCCTCTTCTGTAGGACTGATCTAAAATCATTATGCAAGACCCTCAAAAAGAGCAAAGCTAGTTATAAACTTTAGCAGCCATCAGTAACAAGGATAACCACAAGGTCTTCCTCAGCTGTGTTAGGAAACTCAGAAGTAATACTCAGTTGTGCTCTGAGCTTATTTTCATTGGGCAAATTCCAGTCTGACCTAGAAATGATTGCTCATATCCTTGCAGAGAGGTTTAGCTCCAGCTTTGTGCTGCCTCCACCACATATCCCATTGCATCTGAATTAATCCCCCTTATTGTCCTAGTTGAAGTCACCTAGATCAAGTCAAATTGGCATTCTACAAAACAAAAAAACACTAGTTTAATGGGTCCCAAAAATATTCCAGGCTGCCTGCTCACAAGCACCACATTTCCTGATCCCTTCCAGTCTCTTTAGCCTTGGTTTTCTACTGGTTGTGTACTTGAACCATGTAGAGTGGCCACAGTAGTGCCTTTCCACAAGTGACCTCAAGGCAGACCCCAGTAACTGTATGCCTATTTAGTTGTACTAGCATTGTCTGTAAAGCCATGGAATCCATTATTGCCAAACCACTTAACGGCAATCATGCACCCTCCAAACCCTTGGTCCTAATCACTTTGGATCTGTTAAAGGCAAGTTATATCCATGCCAACTCAGTCAGTTTCCTAAAGTTTTAGAGAAGGGCTAGGCTGTCCATACCTTGACCTTGCCAAGGCCTTGGACACCATTCTTAATATGGGCGCCATAGACAAACCTTCTATTCTCCACATTTAATCCTTATTTTATCTGTTGAATAGCATATTGGCTTATTGACATATCTCACAATGAAAAGCTAGGAGGCAGCTCCTCTAGCTATAGAGATATCACTAGTAGTGTACCATAGGGCTGAGTCTTTGTTGTCCTCTTAAAGTGATGTTTACTTTTCAGAGCTGAAACAGAGCAGCTGAGGTCCTTGGTTAACTAAGTTTGTTGATGGCTGCAGTGTAGGCATAGTTGCCATTCCTTCCCCCCCATGATATCCATATTGTCCAGCAAGGACTGAGTTAGATCAGTGCTGCCTGTATTAGCTATATGTTTACTCTTAAGTGTCAAGAAGTGCGGTATTGATACCATCAGTAATGCTCCAAACCCTTTGTCTTTATTACATCAGTGCCCCCCCCCCCAAAAGCAGACAAAAGATAAGCGTTTTATACATGGACTTCATCAGATAATAAACATTTAAAAACCTTGCTAGTATAAGTTGACTTAGGTCAAATGACTAAAACACCTCCATTGTGAATTGTATCCATTTAAAGCCACAGTAGACAAAACAGTTATGTAATGATACAATGAGAAATATAGTCAAAAACATAGTATAAGTCTCTGATAGTACCACATTATTTTTTGTATGCCGTCCTTTTGAGTAAACACTGAATAGATATAATATCATTAAGGCCCAGAGGGGCTGTAGCATATAAAAACATTGGCCACCATAGTAATTCTCATTCTTCAATACATACTTTCCAAGGACCACCCCTAGGACTCTTATCTTTTTTTTCTATGACACTAAAAAGGAAGTAATGCATGGGAAATTCTTGAATATGTGTGTAAAATGCATTATTTGTTTTTCTTCTTTTAATATCATAATTGTGCTCATAGATATGGTCCCTCATTCTCCGCTCAGATTTGCTAATATAGAAACAGTTACATACTTGAGACATGTTGCTGCATAAGTAATCCCTCTAGTGTGACAATTGTACCTCCCAGCAATATTACTCCCTTTGTCTCTGATAAGATGTCACCGGTACATATGAAGGGACATTGTGAGCATGCCCAACATTTGTTCATGTTATCCTTGATATTTTCATTCTTTGTATGAATCTTATTATCATAGATATTTTTAAAACCAATACCTTTTTATACACAGTCCTGGGCATTGTCCCTAACTGTTTACAAGAGTCTGATCATTAGTAATAAACAAGCAGTTCTTCCTCAAAATGTTACTAATCTCAGGACTATCTACTGAATATGTGGTGATAATGGAATGCTAGAAGTTAACCTTGGAACTAACAATGTGGTCCCTGGTTGCTTCAGTAATGTTGTTATTCAAGTTGTACCTCAAATAATTTAATGATGTGTACTATCATTAACTGAAGCCATAGATTGTTTCTCCTGTAATAAAGGTACATAAGTATCATTAAGTCTTTTCCTTATACCTTTCTCTCTCAAAGAATTTATGAGAGACTCTGGGTACCCTCAACTCAAAAACATATTGTGCAGCAATTTAAACTCATCAAGGAAATCACTGTATCTGGACACCATTCTCACAGCTGTCAGCAGCTGCCCTTTTACCACTTCCTGCTTTTGATGTGGGGGTGGCTGCTGGTGTAGTGCAGGGATGAATTGGAATATGTAGGTTTCCTATAGACTTGAGAAACAAGCTGAATATTTCCTGCATCTTTTTTTAGTTTCACATCTAAATATGCTATGCACTCAGTACCTACATTGTGTGCAAATTGTAAAAAGGTGGTTGTATTAATGTAAGGATTAAAAATCATTGATCTTTCCATCCTCATTGGTCCACGCCATACAAATGTCATCAAGAAAATATGTATACATACTCCAAGATGGACTAAATTAATGATTGAATGTAAACTTATCTTCCCAAGCCATAATAATGTTAGTGTACAATGGCCACATGCTGCTCCCATGGCAATACCCTTTTCCTGATGGAAGCAATGGCCTTCAAACAAAATATAATTATTATATAACACAATTTCAATCAAAACACTAAGTGTATTATTCTTATCTTGTGCTATATGTAAGGAATTAGCTAAATGTTCAGAAAACCAAATTAATTTTGTACTATGAGGGATACAGCTGAATAAATCATCTATGTCAGTGATGATAAAAGTGATATCATAAACATCCAGCAATTGAGTAACTCTTTCCAAAAAGTCTCATGAATCCTTGCAAATATGATGAATATTGTAAACTTCCCTGTCCAAATGTTGGTCGATGTACTTGGCTATAAAACTAGTTTTTGAAGTACCTGCATCCACGATAGGCCGAAATGGAGGACATTCAATATTTTTATGGATTTTAGGCACGGCAAATATAACTGGGATCCCGGGTTCTTTTACTGATAAGAATCTGTATTACTCAGGATTGATTTCACCATCATAAGCATATCATATAACAGGGCATATGTTTTCTGATAGGAAACATGAATCTAATTAATAAAAGCTAAAGTGAATGTATTGTCATATAACAAATTAAACATACTCTGTTCGTAATCTATTTGATGCATATCTACAAGGCCACTCCCTTTATCTTGGCACATAAAACGTAAATTATTCTCTTGTTTCAACTCATTCAACATGTCATGCGGAGTTCTAGTCATATTATGCCATGGAAATATAGGACATATTTTTCTCAGATACCATATATCCATCTCTCAGACTTGTTTAAAAAGTTTCAGTCTCGAGTGCAAGTCTGGATTGAATATTGTAGGTGTGCATATTGCACTTTGTTCGTGGTCAGATATAATGTTGTCCGCCATTAACAAATCCAGATTTAATTTCCTAGTATATAATTTGAGTTCACATATAATTTTTGTTAAATCCAGTCTTTTAACAGTTACAAATGAGCAACCCCTGCAAAACAATTCTGCATGTGCAGTATTACAATCAAATGAACTGTAGGTGTAGATCTTAAAATCATGAGAAAAATTATAAACAATAATACAATTATTGACTACAGTCACCTCCTTTGTTTACATTGATTTATTCCTGCTGTCCCTGGTCAATGACAAGTCTGCATTCTTTAAAAAATGCTGCATGTTGTCCTAGTTGCTGTTCCCCCTCTTGTTGTGTATTTGGTAAACCGCCTGAGGGGTAGATATTCCAAAGGGTACTGTTCGGTGTTAATCTCCACCTCATAGGAATTACATTGACGGGGAGCTAATTCTATATATTGTCTTTCATTGTTGGTACTTGAATTTTGACTCTAAGATGGCTGTGGGTACTCCTTCCCCTCCAGATACACTTTGTGGTTGTGTTCAAGTTTCTTCACTTTCCATTGTTGAACCTTAACACAAATGCTGTAAGCTTCTGAAAAAATGGAGATAACCTGGTTTATGACCTGGTGGGTACAAAAGGTCTTCATGTATGGACTTATTCAGTTTCTTAATGTCTGCATGTAATATTTCCATCTCTCTCAAATTGTGTTTTATTAGGAGCTCCATAAGCTCACTGCTATGTCAGTCAAACATGGCTAGGAGCTCTTAATGTAGGAGGGAATGCTGTACCAGGCCAGTTGGAAATTTCCAAGTCCTGAGTCTCTCAGGGACTCACTGAGTTTTAATGGACTCCTGAAAGTAAAAATTCTCTTGGTGCAACTTGCAGTTCTTCAGTAATTTTGTATGAACCTCAGTGAGTTGTGGATCAAGGCTTTGTGTTTCTGTTAAATTCATAAGATTAATAGTCACAGGTCTATTGAGCCATTTATCTGTATATGAAAAAAATCTCCACTACTCCTCGAATCTGTGGAAATGTGCAGGGTAAATTGAATTTGCCTTTGTAATGGCTTAATACCATCCATTTGAGACACCTGCTGTTCCATAAATTGCCAACCAGTCTGAGTATTGTCAAGACATATAGGAAATTGTTGCGACAACTTTTGCACAAGTAAAGTTAAATTGTGGATGGAGTCATTGAGGGCATTCAGTTCCATAGTGCTCACCGACTGTTGGGCTCCACCAGAATCACCAGCTGCCATAGCAAAATCACCAGCCAACACCAAAAAGTGAAAAACTACTCAAAAAATCCAAAACATTGGAACTACTAACTCAGTAAAGCACACAGCTGATAATCGTTTGAAGATTTTTAATATAAACACATTAAAACCTTAAAAATACAAAAAGATAAGCGCTTTCGTCCATTTTATATATGGAGTTCATCAGGTAATAAACATTTAAAAATCAAGGTAATGTACCCTGGCTAAATTATATGACTAACACACCTCCATTGTGAATTGTATCCATTTAAAGCAACAGTAGACAAAACAGTTGTACAATGAGAAAATGAGAAATATACTCCTCACAAACACAGTGCAACCCTTACAATAAAGCACCAAGCCCCTACATTATTTTTTGTATGCCTTCCTTTTGAGTAAACACTGAGTAGATATAATATCATTAAGGCCCAGAGGGGCTGTAGCATTTAAAAATATCTGCCACCATAATTCTCCTTCAGTATATACTTTCCAATGACCACCCCTAGGACTCTCATCTATTTTTTCTATGACACTAAAGAAATAACGTGTGGGAAATTCTTGATATTCACATTATACAAGTGTTTTGTCTACTGTTGCTTTAAATAGATACAATTCACGATGGAGTTGTGTTAGTCATGTGATCTAGTCAGCATATATTCGCGTGATTTTTTAATGTTTATTATCTGATGAAGTCCATGTGCAAAATGGACAAAAGCACTTATCTTTTGTATTTTTAAGGTTTTAACATGTTTATATTAAAAATCTTCAGTGTCCTTTACCCCATCAGTGGTTCCACTATTTTGGATTTTTTTGGTGTAGCTTTTCAGTTTTTGGTTTTAGCTTTATACCCTAGCTGGCATCCTTGCAATGAGGCTGTTCATAATGATAAACCCTGATGTTCTTCATGTTTCACTGTTGCAGTCATCACATTTGGGTTATCCTGCCAGGGGTAGCCCTCAGTCAACCCGAATACCAGAGGCTTAGTATTTCTGCGTCGGTTGCTGTCACTGCAGGGCTGACGTCAGGGGTATAAAATCAGGCAGCTGATGCCATTACATCAGTCTTTCTTGCTGAGGAGCCCAAAGCAGAAGCAATTCACATGAGTGCCGGTTGGCTTCTACCTGAGTTTTCATTTCCAAATTGAAGTTGAAGTCTTCTAAAGCTAAGTATTCCGTTGGGGATCCTTTTTTCTTGCTCTACCCAATGTCAGAAAAAGTTAACAATTGTCTCGCCTGTGGAAAGCAAATACCACACTGAGACTTCCATTCTTACTGCATCACCTGTTTAGGCCCAGACCACAACGTCTCCCGCTATTGTTTTTGTGCCTTGTTCAATGCCAGAACTATACATTGTAGGGCTCTTATTGTAGCTAGATATTTTCGCTCTCAGTCTTCGAATTCCGATATGGCTTTGGTAAGCCATCCAACTATCGATCTTCCAAAAAAATAAGGATAAAGACAGAGACAGACTGCACAGGTCCAAAACTTCCGACGATGCTTCCGTTAAGCTAGTCATCAGTTCTTCTGTCCTCAATGAGGTGCTTTCGCAGCCCCTGATGCTCGCTTCTGTGGATTCGCAGGCCACTACTGAGACCCTTTGAGTCTGGTATGCCACGAGACTACTCTTCGACTAAGGATTCTGTGGATTTCTCTACCTTGGATGGGTCTGGAGCTGCTGAGCAGCCACCGGCTTCCGAGGAAGTACATTGCACTACCGATACTTGACACAGACCGGCGACTACTTTCAAGTCTTCTGTTCTTTGAAAAACTACCAAGTTTCTAAGACCCAGGGTATGAACCACACCCAAAAAAACGGTGACTCAAGCTCAGGCACCTGCTTCCTTGCTTCAACCCCAAATGTGTAAAGTGGCGGAAAACCTTATAATGCTTACTAGGGGAAGCCAGCCTACCCCTTCCAAAAGTTTTATCTGACTCTGATGCCTCTGAATATGAAGATATGCAACCTCTCTCTGCTTCTGAGGATTCTGATGCAGAGGAATCCATCCCTTCAGCCTCTCCACCTGAGGATTTTTCCTTTGGGGAAACCCTACATACTTTAAGGGAACATTTCCAATGGAAATGTCAGGACTATCCTCAGTCAAAAATGAGACTCCAGGAATTCTTAGATCTACCACAACACAGACCTTTGGCCATTCTTCCTGTCCTGGATGTTGTGGAGGATGTTTTTATGGAATCCAGTCTGACTCCTGACACCCTCCCTCCTGCTCCCAGGAAACCTGACAGGTGTTATAGAGTCCCTTGACTCTCACAAAATTCTTTTCAAAAATCCTACTGCTGACCCCAAGGTCATCTCTCAAGGACCTAAAGGAATCAAAGCAACTTCAGCTAAGAATCCCACCCCCTCAGATAGGGATTCCTGAGCATTAGACAAATGGGGTAAAAAAAGTATACACATCTGCTACTCTTGCTATTAGAGCATTAAATTGTCAGTTCCACATGCTGAAATATCAGCAACATACCGTGGAACTCCTCAAACAAAAAACATGTTCTTTTTCTGCTTGTGCAGAAAATAGAGTTACAAGAGTTAATGCATTCTGCAAGTCAAGTAACTAAGCACACCTTACAATGTGGTTTTGACCGCCTAAAAGCATATTGCAGGGCAGCAGTCACTGGTTCTGTCGTTAGAAGGCATGCTTGGCTTAAGGAACACACCTTGCCAGACCATGTCAAATCCAAATTATTGGACGCACCCTTGAACAAAGACAACTTATTTGGCACCAAGGCAAGAAGAGGTCTTAAAGATGGAAGAAAAAGCTAAATCAATGCAGACAGTTAAAAACTTCTTACAGGTCCATCCACCAAGGTTCAGTAGGCATTGCCCCTCAAAGCACTGGTCCTTTCCTGCCCCCTCCAGTCCAGCACAGTCCAGACCCAGGGGAAGCAGACCCACCAGACAACAGCCCCAGGGAATGCAGAGATCTAAGCAAATGGAGTTCCTCCTTTTCAAAACCAGGGAATGCAAAGCCACCCCCTTATGGGAAGAACTCACAATGACTTTACACTTCCACCCCATTCCTCTGCCCACCTGCTTGTGCCCCTAGGAGGAAAACTGTTGTTACGTTACACAATACTTTGAAAATGAAGACAATTAGTTCTTTCTCTCTTTCAGTGGTTTTTATTATCTACAGTACACACGTGCAGGAGCCTCATGGAAAGTACCAGGGAGACTCCCAGAACAAAGGAATAAACAAGCTTATATACTGGTGATATTGCTGACAGTACAAAAATATAAAAATTAACCAATTAGATAATTATACAGGGCAATTAACCAATCAAAGGTTTACCCATAAACATAAGACAATTCACATCATCATATCTCTAGGCAGAGAAAGAAAATTGGATGCACTTCCATAAAAGGCACATTTCCTGCTTTCAAGCAGACTCTTGTTTTTTTAGTTTTTTTCTCGTTGCTCAGAGTTCATTCAAAGTTCACAGTACACAGTACATTTTAATACATACAAACTGTCACATACTCAATTTCTTCAAACACATGCTTTGACTGTTCATATTCTACAATCCCCCATTTGATGCTGTGTAAGCATCACCATTTAACCTATCATACATTTGTCCCAAATCTAGCATAACCATGCTACTGGTCCTTTCATCATTGGAAAACATTGTCATTTCGTCTATATTCATAGCTGCAGGCATATAATACTTAGGCACTTTCTTCACAGTTTTTGAAGACATTAATTTCAAGATCAGTGCTTTGATTAGGAATAAGACAAGAAAAGCAACAATTGCTAATAATGCAATTAATAAGATCAACTTCAACAGTCCACCTCCCCAGCCTGAGAACAGGTTGGTTAACCATGCCCATGTTGAACTATCGGCCTCTTTGGTCTTCAAGAGTTCGGAAATTCTTTGAATCAGTTCAAGATGGCTTTCAATGTCATGCTGATTATCAGGAATAAATGTACAGCACGCCTCCTGGATTAAAGTGCAAGTTCCTCCTTTCGCCGCTAGGGTGAAATCGAGAGCCATGTGGTTTTGGAGTACTACAGCTCTCATAGCAGTCAATTCATCAGTCACTAGTTTTAAGGCAGAAAATGTAGCATTGCTTAATATTTCAAGCAATTTAGATAGCTTTCTCCGTTCCCAAATTGATTTCACTGCTCCATATGATGGAATTATACCAGCCCATGATATGATGTCATCACCCAAGTCCATGTGGGACAGTCCTTTGGTGCTAGCAGGAGCTAAATCATGGTGATAGATCCATAAAGCATCAACTTGACCTACAGGATTGACAGGCTTCTTGACCTGTCGAACGTTCCAAATTTTCCCTTTAGGTAATACAGATACATGTCGAATAGCTGGAACTAGGTAGCCCAGGAAGCAGCTGCCAGACCAGTTTCCTGGTAGCCATTTATATGCTTTTCTTCCGCACACAAAATAACAATTTTCTACTTTAATGGTGATGTTGATAGACTTGAAGTGATCCCCAGCGTCCTGCAGTCCTTGGAATATTTTCCAATAAACAGTTTCTATTTTCTGGGAAAAGTTAGCTGTAGAGTTTTTAACAAGTCTTTTTATAGGTGAGAAATCGGTTACACAACCTGAATTGTCTGCGGTGCGGTTATATACCACTGTTTTGTTACAATGGCTCCACTCTAGTTTTACCAAGTTTTTGAAAACACACAGTTCCGTTTTGGCGGAGGGACAACTGTAATGCTATCTTGTCCATTGAAATAACATTTGCTGTATCGTAGATCAGATTCATCCAGGTTTCATTAACCCCTAAAGGGACTATATTTAGCATCAACCCCCCATGAACAGTAGGAATAGCAGTGCAAATCCAGCAGTTCGAGATATTGAGGGATGACGCATAAGCATATTTAATGGCTTGGTAGGTGTTGAAAGGTGGATGCCATGCAGCTCGTTTAGCATGAGGTGTAGTTGGAGTAGGTAATATAAATGGCCACAGTAAAAATATCAAAACGACAAGAATAGCAACCAAAATAGTTGTACAGTGCTTTTGTGGAAATGGTGGTTGCACTTGTATTGTGTCCGGAGGGTGAGGTTGTCCAAATGGATAAATGTCAGGCATTGTCAGTTGCTGGTACAGTATCGCTTCGAGTACAAGTAGCAATAGGTGGAGAATCAGGAATAGCAAAAGGTAGAGGCTGTTGACCTTCCGGTGGGATGACCTTCTTGACGTGCGATATGTGAATCCAGGTGGGTGAGCCTTGTAGTCGAACCACTGATGATGTCGTCAGTAGAACCAGGAAGAGGGCCCCTTCTAGCATGGTTGAAGCGCTGTTTTGAGAGAGAATGTCTTGATGTATACCCAATCTCCTGGTTGTAGTGCCGAGGACAGGAAAGGATCAGGGATATGTTGAGCCGCTGCTACCTGGCGATGATGAAACTGTAAAAAAGAAACAAGAGAAGTGCAATACCTAAGAATATCATGATCAAATGCTTCATACTCAGAAAAGGGTGGTGGTGGAGTCATGGGCATATCCATAGGGCGGCCCATGAGGATTTCATGAGGAGAAAGACCTTTAGCAGGATGTACTTGCGCTGTCATAGAGAGTAGGGCTAGAGGTAGGGCCTGTACCCAAGTGAGGCCCGTTTCAGTAGTTATTTTAGCCAGTCTGGTTTTCAAAGTCTTATTCATGCTTTCAATAATACCTGATGCCTGTGGTCTATATGGACAATGAAATTTTAGAGTGATGCCTAACATTTGACACAGTGAATCAATTAACTGAGCAGTAAAACGTGTTCCACAGTCTGAATATATTTGACAGGGAACACCAAAACAAGGTATCAATTCATAACAAAGTTTCTTAACAACTGAAATAGCATCATTTTTGGTACATGGGTAGGCTTCTAACCACCCAGAAAAAACATCAACAGCAGTTAAAACATATTTGAAATGAGCACAAGGTGGAAGTTTAATAAAATCCCATTGCAAAGTGCAAAATGGTCCCAATGATTTTGGCAGTGGTTGTGCGGGAGCCATAGTGCCTTTTGAAATGTTATACTGTAAACAAATGGACATGTGCTCAAAAAATGCTGTACAGAAGCAGAAAGTCCTGGGGCAAGCCAATCCTTTTGGATTTGTTTTATTAATGCTTGTACCCCGACATGAGCTGGCAAGTGATACGCTTTAATAAGAGAATTTAACATGGACATTGGGCAGACCAGTCTGCCATCTGGATGTTGCCAAATGAGATCAGAGCATTTAAAACAACCTTGAGCCAGCCATGTTCTCCTTTCTGATTCTGAAGCTTCATCCTGTAGAGCTTTTAACACTGTGGTATCAAAAGTAACCATTGGTTGCAGAGGCTGCAAAAAATGTCCCTGAACAGTTTGTGAGAGAGCAGCCTGTTTATCAGCCCAGTCAGCTAAATTATTGCCCTTAGTTTCAAAAGAGTCATTAGATTGATGGGCTGCACATTTAACAACAGCAAGTTCAGATGGTAACAGTAAGTCTTGTAGCAAGTTATTGGTATAAAAATGTTTTTTAACGGGTGCCCCGGAGGAAGTTAAAAACCCTCTTTCCTTCCATAGTATACCAAAATCATGAACAACACCATGGGCATAACGGGAACCAGTATATATAGTAACAGACTTGTCCTTAGCTATTTTGCATGCATTCGATAGTCGGAGTACAGACTGACCAAGCTGCTTGGAATTCTCCAGAGTTTGTTCGTAAGCAGGAACCACCAACAAAAAGAATCAAATCAGGATTTTGCAAAGGAGTGTCATACAAGTGTAACCTAGGAGAAAGAAGAGAGTAAACTACAAGCACACAATCATGTGGTTAGCCCTCATCCGATGTTGGTATTAAAGATGCAGGGTTCAGTGGTGGGCAGCGTATGACTTGCAGGGCGGGGTTATTTATTAAACTTAATTTATACTTAGTAAGACGTGCATTTGAAAGATACTGTGTTTTTGTTTTCAAAAGTAACGCTTGAACTGCATGTGGGACTGCTAGTATAGTATCATGTCCCAGGGTCAGTGAAGCCACCATGTCAACCAAGACAGCAGCAGCTGCCACAGCCCGTAAGCAAGCTGGGTAACCAGAGGCAACTGGATCTAGCTGAGTGCTGTAGTAAGCAATAGGCCAGTAGCCCCCAGTGCGTTGCTGGGCTAGGAGACCCAAGGCAGTCTTGTTTCGCTCACAGCAAAAGAAAACAAAAGGTTTGGAATAATCTGGCAATCCTAAGGCAGGAGGATTTACCAAGGCTGTTTTGATAGCCTGAAAAGCCTCATTGTGTTGTGATGTCCAGGGTAAATGTTCCGTAATATCCTTTTTTAGGAGTTGTAACAGGGGGGCCGAAATTTCTGAAAAATTAGGCACCCACTGTCTACAGTATCCTGCTAGGCCAAGGAATCCTCAAAGTTGCCTCTGAGTTACAGGGTGTGGGGCATTTTGAATTGAAGTTATACGATTTGGGAGTATTTGACGAGAACCCATTGTAATAATATGTCCCAAATACTGCACCTTTTCCTGACAGAATTGTAATTTTGATCTATTAATTTAAACCCTCGTGTAGCTAAAAAGTTTAACACTAGAAGGGAATCTTCCCTACATGAGTTACTGTCTGGCGAAGCTATAAGAATATCATCCACATATTGGACTAGAACTGAACGTGATGGTAGTTGCACATCGTGTAACTGTCTATGCATCTCTCTAGAAAATAAGGTTGGGGATTCTACATATCCCTGGGGCAATCGAGTCCATGTATACTGCTGGCCTTTGTAGGTAAATGCAAACAAATACTGACTGTCGGGATGCACTGGAATAGAGAAATAAGCTGATGAAATATCTATTACCGTAAAACATTTTGCAGTAGGTGGGATACAGCTCAAAATAGTAACTGGATTTGGTACAATCGGGAAAACAGGCAAAACAGCTTTATTAACTTCCCATAAGTCTTGCACAAATCTGTAAGCTTGTTTGCCAGGTTTTTTCACCAGTAATATTGGGGTGTTACATGGGCTTGTGGTGGGTACTATGATCCCTTGCTGTTCTAATGCAGAAATAACAGGGGCAATACCAGATATAGCCTCAGCTCAAAGAGTACTGTGGTACTCGTGGTAACTTTGCACTTGGTTTTAGGGTTATTTCTACAGGAGTAGCTGAGGTCAAAAACCCTACATCATTGTCATGAGTAGTCCACAGGTGAGAGGGTAGGGAATGTAAATACTCGTTTCTGTCAGAATTTGGCTGGATACACATCGTCTGTAAAATGACTGAGTCTGCCAGGGTACTATCTTGTTGGTCTGAAGGCACTTGAAGATAAACTCCATAAGCTGTGCAAAAAATGGTGGCCCCCATTTTGCAAAGCAAGTCTCTTCCTAATTGATTTAAAGGTGCTGAGGGTCCTAGTAAAAATGCATGGTTATCCTGCAGAGGTCCCAAAGTTACCGGGACTGGAATAGTTTCGGAATACTCAATAGGTATAACAGAGACACCCACCCCTCCATTTATTCTGTCGGAGAGGGGAACATTCATGGCTGCTTTGCCAGCTAGCATGGATTTAGTCACTCCGGTATCAATTAAAAATGGATAGGGTTTATTTTTAACCAGTAACATAACATGTGGTCCATCCTGATCCACAGGAATAAAAGGACACAATTGCTGTTATTTCTGTTCAGGGAACCTTCATTGTGGTTGCTGTCGATTGGACGGCGTCCAGCTAAAATTCCACTGATGCAACGTATCGGTGTATGGTGCAGGTTGCTCAGCCAAATATGGACATTCATTTTTCCAATGTCCTGGCTGGCCACAGTTGAAACACTGTCTGATTACTAGAATTCTGGGGTGGAGCTGACTGTGTTCCCTGCCAGTTTTGTCTTTTCTGATTTCCTGCTCCTTGGTTTCCAACCCTCCCTCTCCCTCGTCCTCTAACCCTCTGACCAAAAGTGCTACACATTTGGATTTGTGCTTTTACTAATTTCTCGTGCAAATCCTTTTTTTCTTTAGCTAAATCATCATATAGGTATTGTACCTGCTGGACTAACTCATGTAAGCCCAAACTAGGCCAGTTTAAACATACTTCCTTTAACTTGTCCCTCACCTGAGGGCGTAACCCATCTACAAAGGCAGCTGACACTTTGTGCTGGTCCTTCGGTGGGCTCTGAGTACCGGAAATATGCCTCAAAGGCTTCAGTGAGTTGATTTAAGTATTCGTCTATAGGCTCATCCTCTTTCTGTATGACTGATTTAATTTTTGACTAATTGGGGGTAGGTGGCACTATTACAGTGATAGTATCAACTATATGTTGCTCAACCGATTCAAAACCATTCTCCCCTTGTGTGTTCTGCTTCGGTATTGGGGTAGGAACATTAGCATGATCCCAGATACGTTTCAACAGATCAGCTGGGACAGTGTATTGGAGGACAGCTCTAACCTCTTCTGTGGTAGGATTTTGCAAACAGATATGTCCTGCCAATACGCCTTGAAACTTCGCTTGGTTATTACGAATAGGCGGAAGTGAGTTAGTGATCGCTTGAAAATCAACTGCTGACCACACCCTAGGTACCACGACAGTAGTCGGTTGTCCCGCATCCCTAGCATGTGCTGGGTTTGGGACTTCTCTCAATGGGAATACTCCTTCTTCATCTGATGGGTTAGTGCCCGATTCCGAATCGGAATCTGGATTAGATTTGTCCAGACCAATGTAGCCATCATTTTCTTCAGTCACAATTGGGCATTGTTTGTAATATTTACCCTTGTGTAAATATACGGCTTTTTTATTGTGATATATTTTTGACCAGCTAGACCTAGGGTCAAAAAGCATTTGTCCACGAAACACAAACAAATAAACTGTTGAAGTGGCCAACCAGGTCACAATAAGAGCAACGCTTCAAAAGTTCAAGTTGCAATTTAATGAAACAAGTTTGAAGTGAGCGTAAAATCAAGTACATGCTTTCGAAGGCGGGACATAGTGCTTGCCGAAAGCGTGTACTTGATTTTACGCTCACTTCAAACTTGATTCATTAAATTGCAACTTGAACTTTTGAAGCGTTGCTCTTATTGTGACCTGGTTGGCCACTTCAACAGTCAAAAAGCATTTGTGCTTTTCTTTTCTGCTGTTTTTTTTGTCTTAGAATGGGTTAGTCTAGGTGATGGTATACCTGTATCTGTTTGGTCAGGTTGTTCTATAAGTGGTCTGCTAGGCTGACCTCCCATTGCCTGATTTCTGCTTCCAGAGTCGGGCGTGGTCTGCTCTTCTCCCCACCGGCCTTTGCCCTCTGTTGCGGAGCTCACTGCTCCATCTTGAACCTGTGAAGGCTGATATTGTGGTGGAGGAGCCGTAGGGGGTGGGGGGAACCAGGGGTTATCATCATCAGATGATTCAGTTATTTGTAATTTACTTAATTCTTGCACAGGATATAATCCCTTAAAGGGTGGTTCCTTTAAGCGTTTACCGTTTGCTACATCTAGATTACTCACAGTATGCCTCAGTTCCTTTATCTGCTCTTTTAGTTTATTTTGATTGTCCTTAAGACTACTGATGCCCGAGTCCTTTTCCCTTTCTTTAGCTTCACACATCCAATCATCAAAAGCTGCCCAGCACAACCCTGGTATTCTTCCTTTCTTTTTTAATTTCTTTTGCAAATTATTCAATATATCTTTATTAAAACTACCATTTTCGGGAAAAGCAAGGTCACCGTCATTTTTAGTAAGGGCGATCCACTGATTTAAAAACATGCAACTGTCCCGGGACACACACTAAAACATATAACCAGCTGGTGTACCTCTTTCTGGCTCACTTATTTTTCCCGCTCTCGCTCCCATTTTCACTCAATAAGCTATACTTGTTTAACACAGGTTTAGCTAAGGAGTTATATAAACATCTTGTTACCCCACTATCATTCCTCTTTTCATACGTATGTCACCAGTATTTCCGCATTAACCCACAATACTGCACATTCAGTAGCAGAAGAGAAATGCATGCCACTTACCTCAAAACAACTGAATGAGAGAAATCATATCATTTCCTGCATAAAAAAATTTCAAATCTTTAAGGCAGGCAAATACAGAGAGATGAAAGAAACACTGCAGAAACAGAAAAGTCTGTTATGGGCCCTTTCATTAGCAGTATTTCGTCCACTTCCTGACTGCTGCAGCTTGTTCTCAATTCAGATCCGAGTAAACGGCACCAATTGTTACATTACACAATACTTTGAAAATGAAGACAAATAGTTCTTTCTCTCTTTCAGTGGTTTTTATTATCTACAGTACACACATGCGGGAGCCTCATGGAAAGTACCAGGGAGACTCCCAGAACAAAGGAATAAACAAGCTTATATACTGGTGATATTGCTGACAGTACAAAAATATAAAAATTAACCAATTAGATTATTATACAGGGCAATTAACCAATAAAAGATTTACCCGTAAACATAAGACAATTCACATCATCATATCTCTAGGCTGAGAAAGAAAATTGGATGCACTTCCATAAAAGGCACATTTCCTGCTTTCAGGCAGACTCTTGTTTTTCAGTATTTTCTCGTTGCTCAGAGTTCATTCAAAGTTCACAGTACATTTTAATACATACAAACTATCACATACTCAGTTTCTTCAAACACATGCTTTGACTTTTCATATTCTACACTATCTTTCCACACAAGCAACTGGGCCACCACTACCAATGACCACTGGGTCTTCAACATAGTGTCCCACGGATACAAGTTTTATTTCCACACCATGCCAACCCCAAAAGGGTTCCCAGATCTTCCAAACCAGTGGGCAAGAGGCCAAAAAGCAAGTCCTTTCCCTCCTCTCCTTGAGGGCTATAGAACATGTTCCTGCACAACAAATAGGCCAAGGTTTCTACTCCAGACTCTTCCTGGTACCAAGAAAAGAGGGCACATGGTGCCCCATCCTCAATCTATCCATTCTAAACACCTTTCTGGTGATACCAAAATTCAAAATACTCACCCTCCAGCAAACTTCTATCTATGCTTTGCAAGGATGCTTGGCTAGCCACCCTAGACCTAAGAGAGGCCTTCCTACACATCCCTATCATGGAATCATACAGGAAATACCTATGTTTCAGGGCAGGGTATATGCACTTTCAGTTTTCTTTGCTTCCCTTTGGCTTATCTACTGCTCCCAGAGTATTCACAAAATGTCTGGCTCCAACCATTGCTTTTTGCAGACAAAGAAATATTCAAATTTACCCATACTTAGACAACTGCCTGATTCAGGAAGACAGTCAGGAAAAGCTACTACAGCACCTGACCTTTGTAAAAGACCTATTGACCTCCCTGGGGTATACTATTAACAAAAAGAAATCAAAACTAGACCCAACACAAAAAATTGTATTCCTGGGAGCAAGCGTGGACACAGCATCCCAGATGGCATTCCTTACTTCAGAAAAACAAGCCTACCTGACAGGCTACTTCTCTTAACTAGCCACCAGAACCCAGTTATTCTCAATGAAAATCCAGCAAGCTGTAGAGTTCATGGCCTCTTGCATTCTACTCATTCCATATTCCAGACTGCATATGAGGAAACTACAATGGTACGTAAAAAGACATTGGTATCAGCACTCTCAAGACCTGGAAACTCTTATACCACTGATACCTTGTCTAACAAAAGATTTTCTTTGGTGGGCAGCAGCATGCAACCACAACAAGGAACTTCCCTTCTCACAACGCCACACCGCCCAGACCTTCACCACAGATGCATCAGACTATGTGCTCACCTGGATGGCAGGTGCATTTAGGGCCAATGGAGCCCAAATCAAATACATCTGCACATCAACAAAAAAGAGATGTTAGCTGTTCAGCATGCCCTGACAGCTTTCAGATCCCTACTCTCCCCGGGGCTACTACTGATCAAAACAGACAACACCACAGTGATGTGGTATATCAACAACCAGGGAGGGACTCACTCTTATCCTCTCTGCAGGCTCGCCATGACCCTTTGGCACACGGCCACAGCCTTGCAAATACACCTGTTAGCACAACTCCTGCCAGGCTGTCTAAACTCTCTGGCAGACAACTTAAGCAGAAACCTGCTAGACCCACACAAGTGGCAGATCGACCAGAGAACCTTCACCCTCGTAACCCAGAAGTGGGGCACCCCGAAAGTCGACCTCTTTGCCTCCCACTCCAATCATCAGCTCAGCAAATTCTGCACCAGGGAACCTCACAGCAAGGCATGGAAAGTGGATGCTCTAGCCTTCCAGTGGGTAAATCTCTCAGGATATGCATTTTCTCCTCTACCACTCATTTCAAGGGTACTGCTCAAAATACGGGAAGAAAAACCAAGGGCAATCCTGATTGCCCCAGACCAGCCATGCCAGAACTGGTACCCACTGCTGTGCAGCCTATCACCCCTGCCACCATGGCACCTACCTCAGATCCCAACACTCCTAACCCAGAGGAATGGAGAATTCATGCATCCCCAATTGCAGACCCTCAACCTGGCAGCTTGGCTTATAGCCTGACTTGTCAAACTGCCGGCCTAAGCAAACAAGTTATAGATGTTATATGTGAGGCCAGACGCCCCAGCACAAGAAAATCCTATGCTGACAAGTAGAAAATGTTTTGCACCTGGATCCAGGCTAAGGGAGCAGGAATGTCACAGTCCTCCCTACCTCTCATCCTGGATTATCTGGCAGACCTACTGCACAGGGGTCTAGCCTTTTCTTCTATTAAAATTCATGCCTCAGCCATTTCTGCTCATTTCAGCACAGAGCCACCTTTCTTCTCGCTTCCTCTCATCAGACAGCTCCTAAGAGGGGCTAACAACTTAAGGCCACCCAGAAGAGCTCCTACCCCAGCTTGGGACCTTAACTTTGTGCTGGAAAAGCTCACCTTGCCCCCCTTTGAGCCTGCAGCTTCAGCGGAGTTAAAATTTCTCTCTTGGAAGACAGCGTTGCTTCTGGCCATCACTTCAGCTAGAAGAGTATCAGAGCTACAAGCACTTATTGCTGTAGAACCCTTCATCATTTTCCATGCTGACAGGGTCTCCCTCAAGACTAACCCCATCCTTCATGCCTAAAGTGGTGTCCAGTGTGGCTCTCAACCAACCCATTCATTTGCCTACCTTTTTCCCTAACCCACAAAACAAGGGGGAAAGGATTCTGCACTCTCTAGATGTGCACAGACAGCTCAGATTCTACATGGACAGGACCATATCTTTTAGAAAAGCTGATCAATTGCTAGTCAGCTTCACTGCAGGAGCAGAGGGCAAGGCCATACCCAAACAAACAATCTCCAAATAGATAGCACACTGCATCCATTTCTGCTACAATAATCACGGGAAACCACCTCCAAAGGGGGTCAGGACACATTCCACCAGAGCAACCTCCACCTCGGCAGCTTTTCTCAGAGGGGGTCCCCACCAGGGACATCCTGGAGGCTGCAACATGGACATCTGTTCATACCTTTACCAAGCATTACCACTGCCTATCTTCTCCAAATCCTCGGCAGGCTTTGCCACAGCAGTCTTGCAGGGCACCCTTTTCTTCAGCTTTGGGAATCAACCCAAATATAATGACTGCAACAGTAAAACATGAAGAACATAGTACAGTTGTGTACACTTACCATAAATTAAATGTTCGAGTGTATTCACTGTTGCAGTCCTGGTTTCCCTCCCTCCATCCCCCTTGCGCCTCTCTCTCTCTCTCTCTCTCGCCTCACAAGGAAATTTTGGTATTTACTTTCTACTGGTGGTGTTCTTCCACCATAACCTAGCTCCCTATTGGGGGCTCCTGACAGTTAGGTTAAGAGAAACTGATGTAATGGCATCAGCTGCCTGATTTTATACCTCTGACGACCTGACATCAGTTCTGGAGTGACAGCAACCGACGCAAAAATACTAATCCTCTGGTATTCGGGCTGACTGAGGGCTACCCCTGGCAGGATAACCCAAATGTGATGACTGCAACAGTGAACACACTTGAACATCTACGTTTATGTTAAGTGTACACAGCTGTACTTTCTTGGGTGGGTGGGGGAGTGTGTGTGATCCACTAATCCATGTTACCATGGTAGCTCCCAATACCTTCCCCATGTGAGCGCATGCTTCTGAACAACCATGTTGAAGGCTACCACCAGGCAGTAACTGGTTGATTATAACTCCTGCCTCCCTCCAGATTGATCATTTGTTCATTCTCACCACTTTTCCAGTGCACAGCCAGCTTTGTACAACTCCCACTATCCTGCCAGCTCTTTCAGGCACCTGAACCATTACCAATCAAATGTGATTGTGTTGTTAAAGACATGAGTGCCTACATAGATAAATGGCTCTCTTGGCTTTCATATCTCAGTTGTAGTTATGACATCCTTCTGCCTCGTATAGCTTATCTGTCAGGTTAGCTCGTTGAGGTCAAAGTATCTGTTCCTTTGTACTCCTTCCTTGTTAAAACACATGCTAATCCTATTCCTTCCTTAAAACGTATATTGTTTGGGAGGTACCTGTGCAGGCACCTTGTACAACTTGAAAGGTCTTAGAAATTTTTAATTGAAAAGATCTCCAGTGTAAGCCACTTAAGCTACCCTGACAGATTAAAATCTCTTTTCCTGCCCTCTCATGCTGGTCTGTGAGAAGTGACCTATGATAAGCATGTTGCACCATGAAAGGTCCTACTCTTTTTGACCTTCTGCATCAAAGGGCAAACAGTCTTAACACTTGATCTGTGGACCTAAAACCTCTATTTTAAGATTAACATCACCTACTTGTCCAATAGGTTTCTTAATTGGTACATTCCCTACATTTAGAATAGACTCCCACTACACTTCAGAGTTTCTCACAGACTACCTTTAAAGATGTTCTTAATGATAGGATGGATAGCTACAAATTTATGCCTGATATTAAAGCTAACAGTTTTATGTCCAGCACAAACCAGTGTACCCTTATCCACCACATGGACAAGGTGGCTGTGCTTCTCACTGGCTCTCTGGTCATAAACCTATTAGTAATGTTAAGTATTGTGTAGAATTCAGTGAACTGTGCCACATATTACTAACAACTAAATATCAAAGCATGTTATATATGAAACTAAACACCAGGCTTGAGGAAGAAAGATTAAGTCAACAAACATGTCAATATATTACAGCAGAATGCTATGCAAGTACCTGTCTTTGTGATGATATTGTAACGTATCCCACTCTATGTAGGTATTCATGTTGCTTTTATTTCTGATATTATGTTTAATATATGAAGATTGTATGTTATTGTATACTTGGGTCATGGCAGGAGGGGTCCATCTTAGTCAGTCCACCTACGTGGTTAACAAACAGTAAAACACAGTGCTTTAGTTAATATGTGACTGCTGTATGCATGTAATAATTAATAGCATCCTTTACATATTATACTGCATAGGGGCTGATAGACAAAATATTTAACTGTGCGTCATTGTATGAAATGCTGTGGTACTGTTCATGCTCTGTTAATGACATGAAGACAAAAGATTTACCCAATCATTATTTTTTGTTATTACAGAATACTTTAGTATTTCTTCTTCCATTTCCAGATTTTTAACAGATTTTACAGTATTTCATAGCATATTATTTCATGAAATCTTGGTTATTTTTCTTTTCATAACATTTATTACGTAATATAAGTATCCCTCAGTTGAAATAACTGAGTAGGTGATACAGCTAGATGTAAGGTTATTTAAACCATTAAACCAAAAAAGCCACTGATTTCAGTTTTGTCAGAGCTTTGGTGAAGGGCCAGCTTCAAACCTCGGCAGACCTACTGGGAAGACTGCTTGGTTAGCATATTAATAAATTTGTGGGCTATTGGTTACAGATTGTTCTGCAGTACGGCTACAGGTGACACAAGTTCAGATTCTGCTTGGATTAAAAAGTAAATTAAAATTAAAAAAAAATTAAGTGGAATTTAAACTCAAAATTTTCATTGGAGCAGTGCCCCCAACACCCCTCATGACATAACAACTCTATGGTACCACATATGTAGCACAGCTGGATGAATCCCTCTCTGCAGTCCATGTGACCTAGGATCAGTTTGCAGCGTGCACTAAGGCAGACATGGAGGGTAAGCGTGAAAGGCCAGTACCAGTTTGCCTTTTCCAGTGGAAGGTGGCAGCCTGGTCCATTGCAAGGCTGGTAGCTAGCAGAGGTAGATTTTTCAGCATTCTAGCATGATGGGTCAGGATGTCCATGGCTGCCAAGTTGTGTGTAGTGCAGTGGCTACTCTTCAGTGTGGACTTAGCATCAAGGTAGCATTGTGGAGCTAGTATTAATGTTACTAAAATATAGTAAGTGTTTGTGTTGTGGGACTTCACAGACATCAGGTTGCCAATTGGATGAGCATGTTTGTTGGGGGGAAAGCCTCCATCCTGCATGACTACTTGGATGACAGCCTGTGTTTCAGTCAGGGCTTGTCTCAGCACTCAGTGGCTGAGATGTCCAAGGAAATGATTGGGTGAGCAGATGGAAAGGGATTGAAAGCTGGCAGTCCTGAGTGACAAAAGGGTTTCTGCACCTTTGGTAGAGGGAACTCATTTAATTGAATCCCCATTGCAGTGCATTTTTGGCTATGCTTGCAAAGAGCTAGGAGTTCACACTACGGATGTACTTGCATTTATATATAGCTAACTTCGCATGTCAGCCAGATACTCTGTGGGAGTGATAGAAGCACAATTCTGGGGCTAGAAAAAAATGTCTAAATTAGGTGAAAGAAAGCACAAAAATGCAGTTCTGACATTTTGAGAATGCAGAAAGCAAAACCACAGAAATATTCTGATATGAAATAATAATATGGGATCATGAAGTGAATTGTGGGAATGTGAAGGACTGGCTGAAAATCAGAATCCTATCATCATGGCATCCTGTCTGGCCATTTTGTGATGTAACACATTTGAAAATGATAACTTTAGAGTGATGCCAGAGACATTAATACTGCAAAAAGGTGTATGAGGGAGACTTTTTTTCAGTTTTGGAGTGTGGTTATAACATTTACAATGCAGCTGTGTGCTGTGCAATTAAAATTTCCTTAAGTTTATTTGCATGCACTTGCAGTGACTCATTTCTTGAGTTGCTGTTCTGTAACCATTAACTTTAGCACCTGACCCAAGTATACATTTCAGTGGCAGAATTGTGCACTTACATTATGTTAGTTATGAATATGGAATTCACAATGCATACAGTGTGCAATATTTTTGATTATGTAGTACTTTGTTGCAAAGCCATTGTAATCATTGCTCACAGAATACATAGTACAAGAAACTTTTGGTACTGCTGTAAGGGGTGTTCTCACTCCCTCACAGTGGAAAAACTTTAACTGGTGACTAATGCCTGAAATACCTAAAGCAGACACAGGACAGTGTATAAAGCCAAGGCATTGCTGATTAAAGAACCATATGAGCGGGGAGCAACAAACCTTAGCAGTCCCATCAGTAAGTCTCGGTGTGCAGTGCCACCTCATTCACTGGAGGCAGACAATGGGCTGGTCAGTTATTGAAGGATAAGATTAGACAATCCTTGTTGGTCTAGTGGGAGTAACAACCACACAGAATTCTGGGAGTCCTGTGTTCAATCCCCAGTAAAGGGTAAGTGCTTTCCAATTGAGTTTTTCAGATCTGATGAAATTTTAACAAGGGTAAAAGCATTCACTTGTATTAACTTAATTAAACCATGGTTTAAACGAGCAATACCAGCATGAATCCAGTTAATGCAAAGTAATCTTTGACACGGATCTTACATAACTTATGGCAACAGTCTAATTAGTCATTTGTATGCCGATATTGTTCCTGTACTACTAGTTTTCCCTTTTTTTTTTTGCTTTGTTCTTCCTTAAGGAAAGTGTGCACTACTTTTAAGGCTGGAAAACTGTTTCCTTGGTATTTAGCCTGTATGTGTGTGTGTGTGTGTGTGTGTGTATATATATATATATATATATATATATATATATATATATATATATATATGGGCTTCATCTTGTACAGTGAAATGCTCTATTATCAACATCTGTTTTGTTGGTGCACTTACCCTGGGGATTGTGTGATCTTGGAGTTAGTATATGTAATTATCAGGGAGCATCACACTCACTCACTTCACTCTCACTTGCTCTCTTTCTCGCACACACACACACACACACACACACACACACACACACACACACACACACACACACACACAGTTTCTGTCTTAGGAACTGCAGTCATAGTTCCAGATTATACATATTTGCACTTATTTTCTGTACTTAGAGAATGAGTAGGCTAACCTAAAAGTTTGTTTACTAAGTATGGCTTGTGTGAGCAATATGTCACTGTAGATGCTAAGGTGATGAGGAACTGGAGGTGCAGGAGTCATCTGTTGTTTACAGCACTGGTTGGGCTGTATCTGGAATTTGTTCAATTCTAGATGCTGCTTGGGGAAAGTGAGAATTAACTTGGAAGAAAGTCTACTGTATAGCTTTGACAAAAGGGTAAAGAATAGCTAGAAAGGTGTATGAGCAGAAACATGGGAAGATGGTCCTGTTGTCAATTAAAAGAGAGAAAATGGGACATTACTTGAATGAACTACATTGTTCGTTATTTAACAACATGTAGGCAGGGTGGAGATTATTGATGATACAGGGAGAAAGGGACCAGTTGGTAGGAGGGTGGCTTAGAAGAGACATGAGGAAGTATTAGTCTGCAAAGAATATGTTAGGGCCCACATAATGCATTGCCTGAGGCATTGGCACAGTAGAAGTCACCAAAAGAGTACAGAGCTTCTTCTGATAGAGTACTAAATTATCAGACAAGGATGGTTAGGTTAGGACCAGCTTCAGAAATTGGAGAGACTCTTTGCAGTACTGGTCTTTTGTAAATGTCTGTGTGTGAGTTTGTATGAAAACCATTGCATTATTGATCACCAGTACCTAACATAGTTGAGACTGGATGGAACAACTGCATTATATTACATCTGAACATCAAAAAATGCCATTATAGGTACTGCATGTGTATAAACAGCCATTTTTTTAACAAACAGGCAAATGCTACCAGTCTTCATGGTGGTTTAGCATGAAGATCTGGCTACTGCCCAGATAACCCTGGATCTACAAGTGACCTTGGCATTGGACAAGCCACCTGGTAAAGAGTTGTAGTGAAAGAAAAATACCAGCTCTGCAAGGGAGCCCGCAGGATTTTTTGCAGGGGGGGTGCAAACCCAGAGCCCCACCCACATAGCTCACCCCGCCCCCTGCCAACACAGCCTCGCCCAAGTCCACCCACCCAAGCCCCGCCCACACAGCCATTCCAGTGTCCCATTACTTGGCTATTTCTCCCCATTTACTGTAGACACTGTTCAAATCTGTGTGCATACTGTGTTATGCTTTAGTTCTACAATGATTACAGGCAGTTGGATTTAAATTTACAACTTTTATTTCAAACATTATAGCCCAAACACTGAGACATTTACTAAACCTAAACAAAGCAATAGTCTTGCAATGAAAACAGACTTGGCATTAAAGCTTCTCTACTTTTGAAACTCACATTCAATGAAACGGCATTGAAACCCACATTCAAAGAAAATGCATCTGGCCAGTGGCAGGTTATTTACCTTTGAACTGTTTTCAAGCAATAGGCTCCTTGCACACCGTTAGGGCCATGCAAAAGTTATTTGATTTACCTGATTGTATTAATTATAATATATAATTGAATTATATCCCTTGTATTATACAGCAACACTTGTATATTTCAGTGTTTCATCTACAAATTCAGTGCCTGCTGCCGTCAAAGAATAAATTGCCTAGGTTAAATTAAAAAAATGGTAAGCTGGTATATTGCCATAGAAAATGGATGACAAGCTGAAAAACAGGTTCATAGTTATTAGGCATCTCATCCAAAGGAGGACATCCTGAGGACTGCAGCATACAAATGTATATGCTGCAGGAATAGAACCTCAAGCCTTTACATTAAGATGCAAGTATTCTACTTGTGGTGCTACTAACATAGCTTTAAAACTTTATACCACAATAGAGATACCATTTGCTAAACAAAATGGTTGCACATTGTAAATAGACTTGGCATGAGCAGCAGTGAACTTCGCTTCACTTAAAACTCACAGTTCCTTGAAAATGCACTTGAAAATTCCACCTGCTAACTCTGACTTGGGCATTTCACTTTCTCTCTCTCTTACAAAGATACCACACCCCTCAAGGCTTCACCCTTAGTGCAAGAAATCTTGACAAAGCCTAAAATAAATAGGGACAAATTATAAATATGGCTCTCAGAAAATTGCAAGAGTAACAGGATTTGTGTTAGTATGCATTTTTCTAAATGACATGACATCTAAAACTGAAATGTCTCATTATTTAGCAACTTCAATCCTTTTTAGAGGAATATGGGGCAAAAATCTGGACAGCTGAGGGGTATGCTACCTCCCTCATACACACACCAAATAATTCTGGTCAGACTTGAATTAGTTCTGGGAAGGTTGCACTGAACGGCACCGTGCTTGATCTGAAGTGGGTGAAATCCTGGTAGCTAGTGATTGCAGCTCAGCAATGTGGAGCATTAAAGCATTTTAGCAGAGC
Organism: Protopterus annectens; assembly: GCF_019279795.1. Classification (NCBI taxonomy): domain Eukaryota; kingdom Metazoa; phylum Chordata; order Ceratodontiformes; family Protopteridae; genus Protopterus; species Protopterus annectens. The sequence continues at coordinate 1,566,013,425 of NC_056735.1, forward strand.
ATTGTTTCATCACTACCTATTGTGTTTGCACATAAGCTGTAGTCATTTCAAACATTTGCCTTTTTGATTACTACAGAGTACATTTACCCACCAGAGCTATTGTGTTTTGACTTCATTGTGGAGCTAGTTGTTGCAGGGCTTGGCTTTAAGTAAGGTAGCAATGCTTATTTACCATATACCATTAAAGCCACCCAACTACAAGTGTACTAACACACAGACACTGCTATAAGACACTGGTCTCCAATAAAATGTAATGAGCTTCTGAAAATACTGTAATCCTGTCCTTTTATTACAAATACTGTCATATGCATTTCAATACCCAAGGCTTATACATTATCTAGCTATGTAAATATTCTCTGCATGGCAACAACGAAAAGGCTTTCAATGCTAGAAATTCTTTAACAATATGCTTACTAAAGCTTACTTGCATCTTACAATGTCCGACAAGCTTACTAAAGCTTACTTGCATCTTACAATCTCCGACAAGCTTACCTGATGTTCATTAAACCATGGCTACTTAAACAGAGCAACAGGACACTGTGATAGCATGCAGTTCCTGAATAATAAGAAGCCTAAATCAACAGTATAAAAATCTGATAGAAAACCAGAACATTTTGCAAAATCAAGGACAGATGAAAAGCCACGGTCATATTTGTGATCTACCTTGGATGGGGAATACTCTGCACACTTACTGCATAACTGCTTCTTGCCTTCCTTGGACACATCCCGAGCCACTACAATGGGGGCTGGGGTGCAATAAGTATGTCATAATTTGAAGGCTCTGACACTCCTACCTCTCAACTTCAGAGCAAGAAATCTGGACAAAGCCATACATAGAACTAGAAGTGGGACACAGGCCCAAAAATAAGGCCAATTTTTAAATATTGCTCTTATTAACTTAATAGAACAGGTAGATCTTGCATTAGTACAAATTTTCTGAAGGGTATAAAATCTGAAACTCAAATGTCTGCCATTATTTTCTAACTTCAATCTTTAATGACTTGCCACTAATTTGCCAGAAACCACAATTTTATGAAAAACAGACCAAAATGTGATGCAAAATACCTATCAAAAAGGGACACCTTTTAATATTAACAGTTAACTTGAAGCAGCTAACAAAATAAGAGCATCCACATGCATTTCTGAAATAAAGGTAATCTACAACTGATCATTACAGTTATAATTGTAAACCCTCCACATTTTCTTCCAAAATTGCCATTTTGGAGGAGGCATTATTAGGTGAGAGCAACATTTTGAGCCAGAATTGGGGACAATTGAGATGTTTGGATATTCCTAATCTACAAAGTGATTTGCACGTACCTCTCAACCTCTTAATGCAGGAAATCTGAACAAGGCCAGATATATTGGGGAACATAGAAACACTACTAAAAATTGCTCTTGTATAAACTTAGACAGTCTTGCATTAGCATGCATTTTTCTGAAGGTTATGACATCTGAAACTCAATGTCTGTCATTTAATGGCTTCATTCCTAAATGATTTGCTAGAAAACCACAAATTTTGAGAAACAAACCAAAAATAAGCAGCAAATATCTATTAATTCTGCAAAGATATGGACAACTGAGAGGTATAGTTCAACCGGGGCTGTCTGAGTTTGCTACCCCCCCCTCACAAAATCATGGTCAAATGGAGCCCCTCCGGCGGGCAGCCATTCCAATGTCCCATGCCTTGGTTATTTTGCCCCATTTACCATAAGCACTAATGTGCATACTGCTTTACTTCATGATTTAGGATTTCATTTGAAAGTTTTATTTTGCATTTTACAGCACAAACCCTAATACATATCTGTTAAAGCAATGCAGTCTCAATGAAAATAGACTAACATTAATACTTCTCTGCCCTTGAAACTCACATGCATTGAAACAGCACCGAAACCCACTTTCAGAGAAAATACATTTTGCCAATTGCAAATATTAACTCTGGGCTGTCTTCAAAATCATAGGCCCCTCGAACATAACATACACATGCTCTTTGATACACCTTCCTGACTGTATTACATTATATTCCTTGTACAATACAGTACAGTTGTTAACAAAAAGCATCCACCAATGACAAAATTGCCCAATTCGGAACATTTCCATCATAAAGTCTACTCAAGTCCACCAGTATCAGTAAAAAATATACACAATCTCTGTAGTAAAATCCATATTGAAGAAATTTGTAACTAATAGAGGTTGCTGCTAGCAAACACTTTATATGTCATTATTTAATCTACAAATAAAGTGCCCGTTACCCTTGAAGAATAAATTGCCTTTGTTGCATGCAGTAAAATGAAAAGCTAGTAATACCGCAATAGAGAATGGATAGCAAACTGTTAACAGGTTCATAGTTACTAGATATCATTGCCAAAAGGACTGCAGCATCCACCCCCTTTACAACACAATACAGCATCAGCAATGCATTTACCTACTGCGGGAGTAGAACCCACAGCCTTCAGCATCTAAAGCAAGTACACTATCTGTTGTGCTATTAATGTAAGCAGACTAAACATAATCAGCACTAAACTTTTGCTCCCCTGCAGCTCTCAGCTCCTTGTAAAATCTACTTGACACTCAGCTGTATCTCTGAACTTTGCAGCACAAGAAATCTGGAAAAAGCCGAAATTTATTGGGGGGGGGGGGCAAAAGGCCAAACAACAGGGACACATTTTAAACATTGCTTGTATAATGTTTGAAAGTTGCTAGAATAAAATGCTGCATTACCACCATACATTTCACTGCCACGTCTTGAACCCAGGGGACCCCGTGCAAAAGTCAAAGCAACATACCACTACGCCAAATCAGCTGTTTTGTGAAAGAGGAAGACTGAAACTTTACCATTTAGTGAATTCAGTTCTCACCATAGCACAGCTGTCAACCTCTTAGCACAAAAGACCTGAACAAAGCCAATAATGGGTGACTACAACCACCAAACATTCAGTGAATTCAGTCCTCACCATAGCTCTCAACCTCTTAGCAAATAACACCCGGACAAAGCCAGTAATGAGAGAATATAGCCCCCAAACATTTTCAGTGAAATCAGTTCTTACCATAGCTCTCAACATTAGCAAAAAACCTGGATGAAGCCAATAAATACCTGAACAAAGTCAACACTGGGTGAATACAGCCCCCAAACATATTCAGTGAATTCAATTCTTACCATAACTCTCAACCCTAGCACAAAACCTGGATGAAGCCAATAATGGGGGGAATACAGTCCCAAACACAGGGATACATTTCAAATATCCATCTTGTACACTTAGAAAATTGCTAGAATAAAAGCTTGCTTTTGTTACCATACACTTTCTGAAGAAAAGAAGTCCAATATTGAAATGTGTCCATTTACATTTATTAACCAGGAAAGTCTGACTTTGAAAAAAAAAAAAAGTTAATTTTTTTAGCAGAGGCCCAGGGAGAAACACTCCAGACAGCCAAGAATATCAGGCAACAAGGACACAAATGCAGAAATCACAGATTTTATGAGGAACAGAAAAGGTATGAGGGAAAATCCTACAATATTTTTACAAATGGTGGTGGGTAGGGAATTCAGGCTCTTGCCACTTGAGCCCAAGGTACAGGGTTCAAGCCTTATTCTCTACCCACCACCATGTACACCTGGGGCATTTTACACACACACACACACACACACACACACACACACACACACACACACACACACACACACACACACACACACACACACACACACACACACACTACCTGAACGGGTCCCATCTTCCGTTCCCGCTCGAATAACCTGTCTAAGTTCCCGCTTTCACATAGCGATGATGTCAGCCCATCTAAGTTCCCGCGATGATATCAGCATGCCTACCCGCGATCTTCTTAAAGAAGAACGCACAAAAAAAAACGATTGCCAATTCCAGGGGGGTGCAAGTGCACCCCCTTGCACCTGCCTGCGGGCACCCTTGCAGCCTTCTCTCACTAAGGAGAAGGGAGTACAAGTTTCATTGCTGAAGTGATACTAGAGGGCCAGACCTCAGGTGTTCATGTAAAAGTCCAGGATATGGGGTTGCAAGCCTGCCAAGAAGAACATTGCTCTGCATTTAGGCATAGTGGATTTGTGGAAGTTCATGACAACAGTGGTGGCTTAGCTTAGCAGGCACTGAGCTGAGCTTGCTAGCCAACAAGAGGAGGGGTTAGAAGCAATCCTGACTCAGCAGTATGATCTGTGGTTTGTGGAGCTTGCCTCCCATATCTGATGTATCTGGATGCCAGTAAAAATGGGGAAATAAGCTGGTCAGTAGAAGATGCGGGACTCATTGGTCAAAGGGAGATTAGGGTCAAAACATAGGATAAATTAGACAAATTCTCCATTACTGTGTTGCAGTAGAACTATAGTTAGATGTGGGTGTATACATGTAGAAGACTGCCCTTCATGGTATAAAGCTAGACCTCATTTTCTGAGATATTTTGGTTTAGTCCAGAGATGGTACATGCAACATGCAACAGCAGCATTTGTTAATTATTAATGAGGTATAGGGAGAGAAGCCTGACTTCATTATAGTGCAGAGTTGGGTGCTTGCATCTCTGCAGCTGATGAAGTATTAGATGCATCATGTAAGCAGAAACTGATAATTATTAAAGCGAGATGCATAGTTGCATGCCTTTGTAATAATTCATTCTTGAGTAAATTTACTTTATTCTACACTTTTGTAACATTATTCTCTATTGTGTCTACAGCAATTTAACCCTGCATATAGTGAAGATACTGGAAAATACTCCTGCAGTGCAGAGAATAAAGTGGGGAAGTCCCAGCAGTGTACAGCAAAGTACATGCAAGTTGGTAAGCTTTGGTATTTCATTTTTTGTAACTAAAATGTGGCAGTTTTGCAGTTTCAAAAGTCATTGTGTGCTTACAATTAATTATTAATGAACACTGATTACAGACCCATCTGAAAACAAATAGCTGTGCCACCCCTTATTGGGTGATTTTTCATGTTGCTTCTCTTCCGTCTTGGAGACTGGGAGAATAGCATGTTTATTCAGAGGGCCTTTTTGTTACTCTGCATGACAAATGTGGCGATACAAGTCAGCACTCTCCCCAACACAGAAAGGAAATAACAGAAGTTATAGTATTAGAAAGTTATGTTTTACTCTGAAGTATAATACATTGGCTCCTGGTGGACTGAATCGAGAATATAATTGGAAGGTATTCCTTTCTTCTAATGGGTATGATTAATCAGTTTGACTATAGTGCTTGCATCAGCTCTGCTTACTGTTACACCGGTCCTTTTTCTGATTGCTTAATGTTTTCTTTTAGTACAATCTTAAGTGTTTAGTATTCATGATTTCATTATTTTAAAGGCCTGCTTTTTTGTTTAATTATTTCCTTCCTAGGAAGACTTGCTGTTGAGATGCCGAAGAATAGTATAATGTTCTTCCTGTTTCACTGTTGCAGTCATCACATTTGGGTTATCCTGCCAGGGGTAGCCCTCAGTCGGCTCGAATACCAGAGGCTTAGTATTTCTGTGTCTGTTGTTGGCACTCTAGGACTGACGTCAGATCGTCAGTGGTATAAAATCAGGCAGTCGAAGCCATTATATCAGTCTTTATTGCCGAGGAGCCAGAAGCAGTTCGCATGAGTGCCGGTCGGCCGCTCCCTGAGTTTTCGTTTCCGAATTGAAGTTGAAGTCTTCTAAAGCTAAGTACCCCATTGGGGATCCTTTTTTCTTGTTTTAACCGATGTCAGAAAAAGTTAACAATTGTCTCGCCTATGGAAAGCAAATACCACACTGAGATTTCCATTCTTACTGCTTCACCTGTTTAGGCTCAGACCACGGCTTCCCTCGCTGTCGCTTTTGTGCTTTATTCAATGCCAGAACTATACATGGTCGGGCCCTTATTGTAGCTAGATATTTTCACTCACAGTCCTCAAATTCAGATATGGCTTCGATAAGCCATCCGACTACCGATCTTCTGAAAAACACGTAAGGATAAAGACTGAGACAGACCGCACAGGTCCAAAACTGCCGACGACGCTTCCATTAAGCTAGTCATCAGATGTTCTTCGTGTTTCACTGTTGCAGTCATCACATTTGGGTTATCTGCTTGCAGTAGCCCTCAGTCGGCTTGATTGTCAAAGTCTTGGGTTCTGCGTCAGTTGCTGTCTCATCTTCCATGACCTCAGGTAGTCAGGGGTATAAAGCATGCAGCCGATGACATTACATCAGTCTTTCTTGCCGTGCGGTGCCCAAAGCAGAAGCAGTTCGCAAGTGCCGGTCGGCCGACTCCTGAAATTTTCATTTTCGAGTTTCAGAACCGAAGTCTTCAACTAAAGCTAATTACCCCGTTAGGGAAACTTCTTCTTGCTCTAAAATGATGTCAGTAAAAGTCAATAATTGTATTTCTTGTGGAAAGCAAATACCTCATAAAGATTTTCATTCGTACTGTATTCTTTGCCTAGGCCCTAACCATGACGTACCTCGCTGTCGGTTTTGTGCCTTATTTAAACAACAAACTATTCATCGTTGGTATATTTACGCTTCTAAATATTTTGGTAATCGGTTCAATTACCCAGATATGGCTTTGGTAAGCCAACAGACTACTGATATTCTGAAAAAACACAAAGATAAAGACAGAGACAGGCCACCTAGGTCCAAAGCTGCCGACGACGCTTCTCCTAAGCTAGTCGCTAGTTCGTCGGTACTCAGTGAGGTGCTTTCGCAGCCCCTGATACCCACTACTTCAGATTTGCACGCCTCTACTAAGACCCATTCGGAGTCTGGTATGCCACGAGATGCTTCAACTGTGGAACCTGCGGATGTCTCTACCTTGGATGGGTCCGGAGCTGCTGTGTAGGCACCGGCTTCTGAGGGTCTATTCAGGCCTACTGACTTCCATATTAAACCGACTCCATCTTCTTCTTCAAGGCTTAAAACTCGATCCATGCCTAGAAAACTGATGCCCAGACCGCATGGTCAGGCCTCTATGCCTAAAAAACAAAAGATAAGAGTGGCTGAAGACCTTATTACTTTAACCAGGGGAAACCAACCTTCCCCCTCTCAGAGACCTAGGACTGAATTTGCTTATGATTCTTCTGATCAGGATTCTGAAATTTCTGTTTCCTCTGATGACCAGGATTTACCCTTATCTACCTGTGAGGATTCTGATGCAGAGGACTCTATTTCCTCTGCTTCCCCTCCAGAGGATTTCTGTTTTGGTGAAACCTTCCATACTCTTAGGGAGCATTTTCGCTGGGAAAGCCAGGATTACTCTGATTCTAAAAAAGAGGCTTAGGTATTTCTTACTCCTGCCTCAACACAGGCCTTTAGCTATCCCCCCTGTACTGGACATTGTTGATGATGCCATTCCAGAATCCAGCTTGGCCCCAGACTCCTTACCTCCTGCTCCCAGAAAACCAGATAGATATTAGAGGGTTCCTTGACTCTCACAATTTCCTCTTTAAAAATCCTACTGTGGATCCTGAGACCATTTCACAGGGACCCAAGCGCATTAAGGCTACAACTGCCAAAAATCCTACCCCCTCTGATAGAGATTCCATGGCACTGGATAGATGGGGTAAGAAGATATACACTTCTGCAACCTTGGTCATTAGGGCCTTAAACTGCCAGTTTCATATGTTACAGTATCAGCAGCATATTATTGGATTGCTTAAACAGAAAATGATGATTCCTGACTGTGCTGAAAATAAGGATTTACAGGATTTAATGCAGTCTGCTGAACAAGTTGGAAAACATACTTTGCAATGTGGTTTTGATTCACTAGAGGCATCTTGCAGGGCTGCTGTCACTTGGTCTTTACTTAGAAGGCATGCTTGGCTTAAGGAGCAATCTTTGCCAGATCATGTTAAAGCTAAATTGCTGGATGCTCCCTTAAACCAGGACCGCATGTTTGGCAACAAAGCAGAAGCAGTACTTAAAAAGATGGAGGAAAAAGCTAAATCTATGCAAACTGTTAAATATTTCCTGCAAGTACAGCCTCCAAGATTTAGTAGGCATTGGCCCTCTAAGAATTGGTCCTTTCCTGCCTCTTCCAGGCCTTCTCAGTCCAAACCCAGAACCAGCAGAGCACCCAGGCTTCAGTCCCAAGGTACGCACAGGACTAAGCAGTGGGGGGCTCCCACTTCCAAAGCAGGGAGTAGTAAGACTCCCCCCTATGGTAAACTGTCTCAATGACTTAATTTTAAAACTTCCAAGCCCTTCTCAACTGACTGCTCCTTTAGGGGGAAAGATTTCTCTGCAGGCAAAAAACTGGGAACTCAATACCCAGGACAAATGAGTTTTAAATATAGTTTCCCAAGGATACAGATTCCACTTCCACACTTTACTAACCCCAAATGGTTGGCCAGATCTACACCCAAATCAGTTGGCAGAGGCTCAAAAGCAAGTTCTCTCTCTCTTAATTATAAGGGCTGTTCAAACTGTCCCAGAAGAAGAAAGAGGACAAGGTTTCTACTCGACTTTTCCTGGTGCCCAGAAAAGACAACTCCTGGTGTCCTATCCTGGATCTCTCTATCCTAAACACTGTTTTAGTGAGCCCAGAATTCAAGATGCTAACTCTTCACCAGTTGCTTCCTATGCTAAGCAAGGATGCCTGGTTGGCAACACTGGATTTAAAGGAAGCCTACCTGCACATCCTAATCAGGGAATCTTGCAGAACATACCTACGCTTCAAAACAGGCTACATGCACTATCAGTACTCTGCACTGCCCTTTGGCTTATCTACTGATTGCACCAGACTGGCCATGCCAACACTGGTACCCCCTCTTGCGCAGTGTGCCACTGCTGGCACCATGACACCTGCCTCAGACCCCTACCTTGCTGTCCCAGCAGGAGGGCCAGATTCTGCACCCTCAGCTTCAAACCGTGAACCTGGCAGCCTGGCTAAATTACCTGATCTGTCCATTACCATCCCTCAGTAAGCAAGTGATGGCTGTCATTCTGGAGGCAAGGAGGCCTAGTACTAGAAATTATTATGCTGAAAATGGAAAAGATTCTGTTCCTGGAACCAAACTCGGGGGATGGGCACAGCAGCACCCAATTCACCTCAGATTCTTCAATACTTAACTGAGATGCTTCACAAGGGCCTTTCCTTTTCCTCCATCAAAATTCATGCCTCAAGCCATTTCAGCTCATTACAACACAGAACCACCCATCTTCTCTCATCCACTGCTCAAGCAGTTTCTCAGAGGGGCCAAAAACTTAAGACCACACAGGAGAGCCCCAACTCCAGCCTGGGGCCTAAACTTTGTATTGGAAAAACTCACTCTGCCTCCTTTTGAGCCAGCTGCAAGTGCAGAGTTGAAATTCCTTTCTTGGAAAACAGCCTTCCTTTTAGCAATCACTTCAGCTAGAAGGGTATCTGAATTACAGGCCGTTGTGGCAGTGGAGCCTTTCATCAGCTTTCATGTGGACAGGGTGTCCCTCAGAACCAATCCATCCTTCATGCCCAAGGTAGTATCCATTGTGGCTCTCAATCAGTCCATTCATTTGCCAACCTTCTTTCCCATTCCACAGAACAAAGGGGAATGGATGTTGCATTCCTTAGATGTGCACAAACAACTCAGATTTTATTTGGACAGAACTAAACCTCAAAGGAAATCTGAACATCTGCTGGTGGCATTTGCTGCAGGGGCAAACCATTTCTAAATGAATAGGCCATTGCATTCATTTCTGCTATAAGCACCATGGAAAACCTATCCCCCAGGGGATCAGACCTCACTCCACCAAGGCTGCATCTACCTCTACAGCCTTTCTCAGAGGCATCCCTACCAATGACATCCTAGAAGCTGCTACCTGGAATTCTGTACATACTTTCACTAAGTATTACCATTTGCCAGTTTTCTCTAAATCCAGTGCTGGCTTTGTCACTGCAGTCTTGCAGGGCCTTATAGCTGGTCCTAATGCTATCTAAATCCCTCCTCCCAACCACAGCTTTGGGAATCTACCCAAATGTAATGAATGCAACAGGGAAACACGAAGAACATAGTACAGTTGTGTACACTTACCATAAATGTAGATGTTCGAGTGTATTCACTGTTGCAGTCCTGGTTACCCTCCCTCCAGCCACCTAACTTCTTTTGGCTATACCTCTACTTTCCTTTACTATGCTTAAAAGCCTTTTTGGTGTATTTGCTTTTTTGTTGGAGGTATATCATTGTACTTTTATATTTAATTGCTCCCCATTAGGGAGGCACTTGACATCTGGGGCAAGAAAAGCTGATGTAATGGCATTGGCTGCATGTTTTATACCCATGATGACCTGACGTCATGGAAGAAGGGACAGCAACCGACGCAGGACCCAAGACTTTGTTAATCAGGCCGACTGAGGGCTACCTGCAAGCAGATAACCCAAATGTAATGACTGCAGCAGTGAATACACTCGAACATCTACATTTATGGTAAGTGTACACAACTGTACTTTTCCCCCCTCTATGACTCTGGAAACACATACCTTGTATTTAAACACTAGTCATCCAACCCAATGCCATATTCATGGGCAACTTTAATTACCCCACTATTAACTGGGAATCATATACAACACCAAACTCACAGGCACAGAGATTCCTGGATTTTGTAAACACAAACTCCCCGGACCAGATAGTCAATACACCCACCAGGGGTGCAACCATACTGGATCTGGTCCTCACTAATATGCGAAAGTGCTGCATAGCCCCTACTATAATGTCTTCCCTGGTAAGGTCTGACAACAAAATGGTCTCCTTTGAAGTAAAAATAAAACCTGGACCTCCAGCTAAATCTGGAATATTCAGGAACTACTCTAAGACTAACCTCCTGCTATTAAGTGATAACCTGGCAACATTTCAAGCCCCCATAAACCCTGAGAACACTGCTGCCTATGCAGAACTGTTCACAGAAACCCTGTACAAGTCTGTTAATAGCTGCATAGAGGCAGCTGTACCCACCATGAAGTAGTACAGAACTAACTCAGAAAAATGAGCCACCCTGGTGGAATCACAAAATCAATAGGCTGTATAACAGAAGGAAGAAAATCATGGCAAAAATTAGGAGATGCATCACCCAGCAGGATAAAAGTGCTCTTATCAAACTGAACAAACAACTCAGAGGACAAATAAAGTCTACCAAAGTCAAATTTGAGTTAAGTTTGACTTCCCAGGCCAAGGACAACCACAAAGCATTATTTAGCTATGTCTGCAACCTCAAAGGCAATACACAATTGTGTGCAGAGCCCATTGTAAATAGAACCACATATACTGAGCCAAAAGATATAGCAAACCTCCTGGCTGATAAATTCAGCTCCATGCCATCAAATACAAATCCCCCTACTATCCCTAGGGAACAGGTCCTTAATGCTCTCTCTAAGACCAAGAACACTGCATCAATGGGCCCAGACAGTATCCCAGGAAGCCTTCTAAATAGCATGAAACATGATCTATCAGGGCCTCTGGAATTACTATTTAACTGTAGCCTCCAAACAGGCTTTGTGCCTCATGAATGGAGAATGGCAGCAGTCATCCCTCTGTCCAAAGGTGGGCCATCTACTGATCCTGGAAACTACAGACCCGCAAGACTCACTAGTCTTGTATGTAAAGCTATGGAGAGAATTTTCATAGAAATGATCAATACAGATATAGTAAACCTCCAGACACTGGACCCAACCCAGTTTGGTTTTGTCAAGGGCAGTTCATGCCTACTCAACCTGGTGGACATCTTTGAGAAGGTAACCAAAGCAATGGATGAGGGAAAAATGGTTCATACTGCCTACCTTGACCTGGCCAAGGCATTTGACACAATACCCCACTCAGACATTGTTGATAAACTCAAGAGGTTAGGTATAAACTCATGTATCACCCAGTGGATAGCCAACTGGCTCACAGACAGGACCCAGGAAGTTAGAATTGGGGAGTCTACCTCTACAAAGAGGCCAGTCACAAGTGGAATCCCTCCGGGATCAGTTCTTGGGCTGCTCCTTTTTGGCATTTACTTCTCAGAAGTCAAGGCCAATGTCAGTGGTCTCTGGCTGACTAAATTTGCAGATGATTGCAAATTAGGAGCTGTCATTGAATCCCACACTGACAAATGTTCTGCAGGAGGGGCTGACACAGACAAATAACTGGTGCCAAAGTCATGGACTAAAACTAAATACCAAGAAATGCATAATTGTATCCTTTGGGAAGTCATCCATCCCTGGTAACTATCACATTGACAACACACCCCTTAGAGTTTCACCCAGTAGTCAGGGACTTAGGGGTGCACATAGATAGTAATCTAGCCTTTCACCATCATGTGTCTACAATAGTGAGGAAATCATTCTATGTTGTGCAATTTATAAGCAAAGGTAGGGCATCTACAGTGGATATAAAAAGTGTACACACCCCTGTTAAAATGCCAGGTTTTTGTGATATAAAAAATGAGACCACAATAAATCATTTCAAAACTTTTCCCACCTTTAATGTCACCTATAACCTGTACAATTCAATTGAAAAACAAACAAATCTGTTGGAAAAAATATAAAAAATAAAAAATGTACAATAAGCTTGTTGTATAAGTGTGCACACCCTTAAACTAATACTTTATTGAAGCACATTTTGATTTAATTACAACATTCAGTCTTCTTGGGTAGGAGTCTTATCAGCATGACACATCTTGATTTGGCAATATTTCTCCACTCTTCCTTGCAAAAGCGCTCCATTGCCCAGAACCAAACATTGTCAACAGATGCCTCAGATGTAGCCTGGGGGGCTCACTACAACAACTAGTTGATTTCAGATGAGAGTCCCAGTTCAAAAACAAACGCATCAACCAGAAAGAACTATTGGCAGTCCAAAAAGGCCAGTTATGTAGTACATAAACAAGCGGGTGGGGGTGGGGGGCTCATTCATACCATCTTTGTCACCTAGCCATGCATTTTTGGGAAGCTGCAAACTCCCAAGGTCTGCAACTTTATGGCTCAGTACTTACCAGGAGAAAGAAATGAACTGGTGGATCACCTAAGCAGGAGTCTGTCAGATTGTAACAAGTGGCAACTGCAATGGGAAGTTTTTCTCAGCGTAGCCAGAGAATGGGGTGTGCCAGACATAGGACTTTTTACCACAAAAGAAAAATCTCACTTAGAAAAGTTTAGCTCAAGGACTAAAACCAGGTTATCCCAGAGGATAGATGCTTTCTCCTTCCCTTGTACAGGTGTATTCCTCTATGCTTTCCCTCCAACACCATTACTCCCTAGGGTATTGTTGAAGATAAGGGATGAAGGGCCAAGAATCATTCCAATAGCCCCATATTGACCAAGGCAACACTGGTATCTCCTAATGCTCAGTCTCTGCAAGAAGGAACCATGGCGCTGCCCCATTGAGTAGACCTGTTGATACAAAACAAGGGCATCATCATACACCTAACCTGAACACTCTCAAAGTGACAGCTTGGATGATATTTTGTCCCCCCTGGAGAGGGACATCTCTTGACAAACAGGTAAGTGACATTCTAAAAGAAGCCAGGAGACCTAGTACAAGAAAATCTCACTCCAACAAATGATAAAGATTTACTGTATGGTGGAGACAAAAGGGACAGAACACTTCATTCTCAGGTTCCTCTGATCTTTTCATACTTATTGAAACTTTTTGACAAAAGACTTTCTTATTCCTCTATTAAAATTAATGATTCAGCCTATCTGTCCTGTCAACCCCTTTTCTTTTCCCATCCACTCATGAAACAGTTTCTGAAATGAGTTATTCACATTAGACCTCTGAAAAAACCTCCAGTTCCTTTATGAAATCTCAGTTTAATTCTGGAGAAGCCGTCCACCCCCCTTTGAGTCAGCTGTCTCTGCAGACATCAAATTCTTGACCTGGAAGACAGTTTTTTTTTTTTTTTTTGCTAGATATTACTTCAGCTAGAAGATTATCAGAGATTCAGGCCCTTATGTGTGTAGAACTTCATCACATTCACCCTGACAGTCTCTCCCTTAGGACCAACCCCTCCTTTATGCTTACAGAGATCTCCTTGAACCAGACCATCCACTTACCTAACCTTCAAAATAAGGGATCAAGAATCCTATATTTACTGGATGACCATCGGCATCTGCATTACTATTTGAACAGAACAAAAAATGTCAGAAAAACTGACCAGCTTTTTGTGGCCTTTGCCTGTAACTCTGAAGGGAGATCAGTTTCTAAGTAAACAATTTCCAAATGGATCTCCCACTGAATTTTGTTTTGCTACAACCACTATGGAAGAATCCTCCAGCTATTAGCAATACTCCTAATAGAGTGAAGCCTATGTCTACTGCCTTTCTTAAATGGGTGGCCAGTAAGGACATCTTAAAAGTAGCTTCTTGTTCCTCTGCATAACTTCACCAAACATCATCATTTTCCAGCCTTCTCCATGTTTAGAGCTGGGTTTGCCACTGCAGTCTTCCAGGGCATCCTGTCTTCTCAGTAAAATTCTCCAGCCACCCTCTTATCAACTTTTGGAAACAACTTATCAGTTAGGACTACAACAGTGAAACACAAAGAACATGGTACAGTTCTGTACACTCACCATAAGTGTAGATGTTCGAGTGTATTCACTGTTGCAATATTCTTTCCCTCCCTCCTTCCCCTCTTGCCCCAAAGGTTGGGGTGGGCATCTTCCTCTCTAGAACCAGGTTGTTCCCCCTCTTCTTTTCAGATAGGAGCTCCTTGCTATTGGGGCAAGAAAATACTGAGGTTATGGCACCGGCTGACTTACTTTATACCTGGAAGTTTTGACATTGGTCAGGGTGTCCGCCAGCTCCTGGAGGAAGAGGAAGATCTCTGGTAGTTGGCTGGCCAAGGGCTTCTACTGTATAAAACCACATAATTTAGGACTGCCAACAGTGAATAACACTCTAACATCTACATTAGCAGTAAGTGTACACAACTGTACTTTTCTTGTACTTGCTCGCGTTTTGGTAAAGAGTAAATGTGTTATATAGGGTAGAATCCTCTTCACCTTGCAGTATACTTATTTATTTTATTTATTTATTGACATTTGTTAACCGGGTTTGCCCAACTGGGCTTGTGGCCCATTTTCAGTGGAGACCCGAGGGGAAAAGCTCCAGTAATAACATTTTAAAACAAGTACAATTTTAAACAATATTGATATAATAGCAGTTATAGCAAATCAATTCACATATGTTGGGATACATGCATAAAGTTAAAGTTGCATTAAAAAGAAGCTAAGTAACAATTTTACATTGATATAGTTCAGTAGGTCAACAATTAACGTTTTTTGTTTGTATAAAATTGTGCAAATGCATAGTAGACACATTGGACAGAGAGGTGTAATGAGGTACTAAGTATGGTCCTTTTGAGGGTACATAAAGGGAAGGAGGACTAGGTAGGGTCATGGCAAAGGCAGGTTCTGGAATTGAGAAAATAAGCTTTTAGTTCATTTTTAAAGTGCGAGGTGTGGGAGATTGAACGTAAGTCAAGGGGAAGTTTGTTCCAAGCATGGGCAAGGGAGTGTTTGTAGAGTAGTTTGCCTACTGACCTTTTTGGGTGGTAGATATCAAGTAATTGTTGGTTAGAAGTATGGAGGGTCCGGGATGGGATGTAGATGGAGACTAAGGAAGATAGAGATGGACAGAAGGAGGGTTTATAAAGAATAGAGTGTAGCATATGAAATTGATAAGATAGCAGAAACTGGGGAAGTTCAAGCCATTGAAGAGAGTTTAAAGAAATGCAGTGGTGTGAGTTGTATGGGGGGTTAGTAATGAACCTGGCTATTTTATGGTAAGTCTGTTGCAGTTTGTTTAGAGTGGAGGCCTGGATATTGGTAAGAACTGGGGCAGTGTATAAGAGGGAGGGGAGGAGGAGTGCCTGGCCCAGGGTAAGTCTAGATTCAGGGGTTAGAATTTTTTTGTTCCGATATAGCAGACCTAGTTTCTGGTTTGTTTTTTTTTATACATTGGAGTATGTGTAAGTTGAACTTGAGTTTGTCATCGATAATGACCCCTAGGAGTTTTGTGTGGGTGTCAGGTTGGATATTTGTATTGTTAGAAGATGTAATAAAAAAAGGAGGTTTTGTGATGAGAAAGAGAACGGGGAAGGAAAAGTAGGAGTTTGGTCTTTTTGGGATTTAGGATCAATAGGTTGTGAGAGAGCCATTGTTCAGTGGATAGTAGGGCCATTTGGGTCAGGGAGTGTAGTTCAGGAATGTTATTTGAGATGGATATAAGTGTGGAGTAGTCGGCATACTGAATAAGGGAGGATTCTTTGCATGAGGTGTAAAGATCATGGGTGAAGATGTTAAACAAAAGGTGTCCCAAGGTGGAGCCCTGGGGAACACCAGTGGAGATGGGAAGGAAAGGTGAGGAGGATGAGAGCCATTTGACAGATTGTTCCCTGCCAGATAGGTAACTATTAAACCAGGCAAGTGCGGAGGGGGATAGGTGGAGATTTGCGAGTTTGGATAGTAGTAGAGGATGAGAGACAGTATTGAAGGCTTTGGAGAGATCTAGGAAGAGACAGGAAATGAATTTATTGTTGTCTAGGGCCTCTGCAATGATATGAGTGAAGGAGAGGAGGGCAGTGGTGGTGCTGTGGTGAGAACGAAATCCATGTTGGGTAGGGGTAAGTAAGTGGTGTGTGAGGAGGTGATTGAGAAGCTGTGAGTGAATACATTTTTCTAATATCTTGGAGAGGGGGGACAGAATGGCAATGGGTCAGTAGTTTGAGGGGTCAGTGGAGTTTCCACCTTCATGAAGAGGGATAGTGAAGAAAGATTTCCAAAGGGTGGGGACAGTTGATTCCAGAATAGATCGATTAATTAGTATAGATACAGGATAGGCAATTGAGTCAGCAGCAAGTTTGAGGAATGTAGGAGATAGATTGTCAGTGGAAGGAGAGCAAGGTTTTAGCTTGAGTAGTAGAGATTTGATGTAAGTAATGGGAACTGGCTCAAAAGAAAACAAAGTTGTGTTAGTGGGACTTGGAGAGGTGGGTGTCGAAGTAGAGTTTGGCTTAGAGGTTACCAGATTTTGGATGGAAGAGATGGTGTTTATGCAGGCGGGTAGCTGTTTCCTGAGAGGAAGAGTTAGGGTATGGGGAGGGATTAGAGGGCTTTCCAGGATAGAGGATATTTTTGAGAGTTGACCAAAATGTTTGAGGATTGGATTTGTTGTTAAGCTGAGCAGAGCTATAGTATAACTTTTTGTCATTAGTTGTATGTTTTTTTGCAAGGTTCCTCAGTTGCCTATATTTTTGAAGAAAAGGTGGTTGTTTAGTTTTAGTCCAGGTTTTCCAAGCATGATCTCTTTGTTTCGTAAGGGACCTAGTCTCTTTGGAGAGCCAGGGAGCATGGTTTGATTTTACTCTGATCTTCCTAGAGGGAGCTAAGGAGTTGAGTATTCATGAATATGCTATTGAAAGTGCTTACAGCATCGTTTAGGGGGAGGTGTTTTAGAATGGACCAATCTATGTTGTGAAGAATGGAGTTAAATTGGGATGAAGTGAAAGTCGATAGTTTTCGACAGTCTTTGATAAGGTGGGGTTTAGGAATATAGGAGTAGTGTCTTAAGATGGTGGTAGGGAGATGATCACTGAGGGAGTCAGGTAAGGTGGTGGGATTGTGGTACTGGTTGGGGGAATTGGTAAGGATCCAGTCTATGATGGAGCTGGAAGAGGAATTTTTATGGAAGCGTGTGGGAGATGTTATAAGTTGGTGGAAGCCATGTAGGTGGATACTGAGTTGGGGGGAGTCAGTTGTGAGTTTGGACCAATCAATGTTGACATCACCAAGGATAAGTGTCTCATATGGTATGTTGTGGGAGAACCAGGATAGGATGTTTTCAAGAATGGGCAGATTGTTACCAGGAGGAAGGTAGATAGAGGCAATTGCAAGTTTTTTGTGGGGATTCAGATGGCAGTTAAGGATGATGATTTCAGCTGGGAGGAAGTCCGGAATTGGGGAAGGGTATAGTGAGAGGTTAAGAATGTTTGAGTAGAGGATGGCCACGCTACCACCTTTTTTTACAGGTCTATCAGATCGGAAGATATTATAACCTGGTGGGAGTATGTCACTATTTGAGATGTGTGGCTTGAGCCAGGTTTCAGATAGGGAGAGGATGTGAGGGGTATTGAGAGCTATCCATGAGTGCAGCTCGGTGACTTTATTTGCTAGACTCTGAATATTCAATGAGTAAATAGTTAAGTATTTGGATGGAGATGATTGTTGTGACTGAGGTTGGTGACTGTTAAAAGAGTAAGATGGGGGCAGTGTAGAGGTAGTTTTGGGGAGAGAAGAGGGGCCAGGGTTGGGATGGATATCTCCAGAACAAAGTAGGTTTTTAGTGAGGAGGGAGTGTGTGGTAGATGCTAGATGGAGTTTGTATAGTTTTGACTTAGCTTTGTGGGAAGGTTTAAAAACCTGTATTATAGATAGTTTATATAGACTTGAGATAGAGGTAGTAAAGAGATTAGGGGAGATAGTAAAAGATGAAGTAGTTGGATATATGTTGTATGAGTGAGAAGTTGGTGAACATAGGAGTGGGTCAGAGAGATTGGAGTGGTAAGAGGTGGAGATAGAGAGAATAAGGAGTAGTGTAGAAGATATTAGAAAATAATACATGTTGGAATAAAATATGGTCAGATAGAGTAGGTAGAGAGACAGTGGTATAGTTGAACTGGTGTTGACAAGATTGACAGAATAGTAAGGTGGTTGTGGCAATAGGCAGTAAGTGGAATTGTAGTGGCCAGTGGGACAGGAAGGTGAGGGATAGTTGGGTATAAAGGTAATTGTAATGGGGATGGTTGGGAATGGGTGTAGTGTAGGGGAGCGAAGTGAGCCCGAGCGGGGCTAGCACCCTGGTCAAGATGAAGTCATAGAAACAATCAGAAAAGATAGTGAAAAACTAGCTTGAGAGACAAGGATATAAAGTTTCTAAAGGTATAGTCACCAGAAATAAAATAAAATATAAGCAGAAGTAAGCTTACAAAAGGACACTGGCCTCAAGCTACACAAGTAGATTTGTGCTGTATGGTTAAAATAAGCTACAATAGAGAGGGGCTTTGCAGGGGGAGAGAGAGGTATTACTAGCAGCTAAAAGCAGGGCAAAACATAAAAAAAAATATGTAAGAGTCTGAAGATGCACCAGGAAAGGCAATTATGAGTGAGTCTAGAAATGAATTCAGGGAAGGGTGAAGTGCAGAACAGGAGAATATACACAGAAACAGTATGAGGATAGTGGGTAACCAAAGAGAAAGGATAGGAGCTGCTGACGTCTGCTTTTCATGGTGACTAGCAAAAAAAACACTGTAAATTCTTGTTGTGCTTATAAAGTCTAGCATTAATTAAAAGATTAGCTTATGTAGTAGTTATTTACTGGGACACATACTTCAGTGGTATTATTTTAAGCTTAAAATGGTGGCTTCGGGGACAGATAGAGTTGCAGGGTATCTGTTAAGGTCCTCAAACCTGTGCTGCCTGTACTGTGGCCAGGAGAAAACCACAGACACTACTTGGACTTGATTTTTCAGCACTGCCAATCTGCTTTCCTTTTCCTGTTTAATAGCAGAAGTCTTAAATAGCTTGATGGTGTCTCTGCTGGGATATGAAGAAAAATGGCACTGGACCTTCTCTGGTTTATTACCTGCACCACTTCCATTGAGATATAGCTCAAATCTTTGGACACAAGACAAGTTTCTTTTATTTTAGTGAGCTATTTTATCAACAGAAAGGAAACAGTACAATAATCATCTTTTTTTTTTTTAAGCATAGACTTAGGAATCCGTAACATAGACTTGGGTATAAAAAAGCATCATCCACATCCAGGCTAGGCTGCAGCATAATAGCAAAGCTCTGTCTTTTCATGAAACACTAGTTTTGAAAATAGGCACCACTGCTAATCAAGGCAAAATTCCAAAGTTAGTTCTGTGCTCCAGTGTACAAGAATTATCCTTTTTGTGGTTGTTGCTGTCAGATAAGTCTTTTTTTTCATATGAAAAGGTAAAAACAAATGAATAGAGCCTAGAAGCTAAATACCTGGGTCAAAAGGAAGAGAATGCTTTACAGTAGAAAAATAGAGCATTAGTATTGCACCAAAAGTGTTTAATTTTAGGGCAGAACTACTATATGTACTCATGAGTGCCAGTTTTACTGACGTTATGCCAGCATATTCTCCTAGGAATAGCCCAACCTATTTTGGCCTAAAAAGGATAGTCAAAATGAAGTACTATATACTGTATAATTGTTTCCTCGAAAATAAATGAACTTCTTATAAGACCATCGTGGCTGCAGTAAATCAAAGCAATATAATTGCACATGAAAAGCTTGATTCCATTTAACAGTCACAGAGAGAATGTATTTCAAATAAACAGGTTTATATATTTCACACAATAGGCTAGATTCCAAAAGAGCTGCTGTCGGTGTAGTCTGTCTTAATTATGGAAGACTAGTTCTTAGTGTAAGTGACTTACTTCAGTGCAAGGCCTGTCTATAACAGGCTTATACTGGAGGCCAAATTCCAGAAGACGTGTTGTCAGTGTAAGTAATCATTTACCTGGAGAGTAAGTCTTTTGGAATCGGGCCAGATATTTAGAAATGAAACCCTGAAGTGGTTATTGATTCAGTAGAATTGAAGATTTGAAGTGTAAATAGTCAAAAGATAAGAGCAAGTTGGAAAGTCTAAATTATACTACTACATTAAAATATGGGAAGGTAGTAAAAAAAATTATGGATAAGGTGAGATAATTTACCTTTAAGGGATGAAACAAGAAAATCTTGCACAGTATGTTCCTCAAATGAAGTCCATATGATTTTAGGATGAAAGCACTTAATTGTTATTCTTCAATACATTACTTTGGTGGTTTTAGATGTGCTTGTTTTTTGTACAGTCAAAATGTGGTGGACATGGTCATCCTTGTGTGTTTGTTTATTTTCATGAGGGTCTCCAATTTTTCTTTGGTTATTGGTTGTTCCTCTAAAGGACAACTGAAGAAGTTTGGCAACTAATAAATGGAATGTTATACCAGGGAGAAGGAGGGTTGAGTGAATGTAAAAAGTAACAAGAAAAAAAAAGATAACATTTAAGGAAAAGTACTGAACTGTGCACTTAATTTATTGTACACAAATTGGTATAACAGTTCAGTTCAAATAATCAAAGAAATGTATTTGGTAAGGTACAATGCCACTAATACAAAATACTTACATTTGAAGCTGTAGATCAGGAACCAGAAAACCCAGATAACTTTGATTTGCAGTTGATATTTCTCAAAGTATTTAGGGGATGCCCTCTCTTCAGCAATTGGAAAAAATTGTATTACAAATATCCTGTCTAGTAATAATCTAACTAAGAAAACTATTTTTACTCTACAGAGAAAAAATACTGACAGACCAAGTCTGTACGTGAAAATACTTTTTCATGTGTCCTACCAATCTGATTTTCAGTACTGTGAAAAATGACCTTAGTAAAACTTTCATCCAAGACCATTAACAGAGCAAGTCAAATTATGGTATAAAGCTTGATTAGAATATAAAAATAAAAAGCTGGTCCTTTGTCTTTTTGACTACATTGGTCACCTTCTTTGCTAGCTGAACAAAAGCTTAGAATGTCAGTAGTAGTCAGTATATATTATCACCATAAACATTTTATTTATAAATTAAACCTATTTTGTGAATGGATGCAGTGTCTAGGTAATTCTAGTATTCTAAAAAAATTTGGGGGATTTTGAAAGATTTTGGGGAAGGAGGCAACCTTGCCCGACTCCAATATGCTAAATCCTTCTAGAAGAACTGGAGGCATTAACTTAAATTAATGTGTTTTAAAAAGGAGCTTTAATAAATGTCAGTAAATCTGAGAGAAGATGTAGAAGGTTCAGAAACATCAACATCTACTGAAACCAAAGCTTAAGTCAGTGTTATGGAGAGAGGAAAGAGACCATGTAATATGATAGACTCCACAATTCAAATAGCTGTAGATGTGCCCTTTTTGGGAATAAAGCCAAACTGCTAAGGATTAATTGAAACTGAAAGGTATTTAGTTAGGCAGTCATTCATAAACTGTACACACATTTTATAATTAGTGTTAACAAGGGAAATGGGATGAGGAATCTTTGTTTTGTTGAGGTAACCAAATTAGTCTTGGCAAGAGAAATGTATTGGACATGATACTAGAAACTAACGTACATTGGCAGAGCTTTCTAAAAATAAAGCAGAGCTGAGAATAAAGTTTAACACAAAATCCATTATTTAAAATGTAGGGGCTAGGAGCTTTGTTCTTGGGTAATGCAAGAATAAAGTTGGTAATTGCAGTGTCTGAAATAAAGTTGTGATAAATAGGAATTCTAGAAAAATGATGTACAGAACTTGCTGACAGTCTGTTAAAGTGCAGTCCTGTTAAGCAAGAAAAAAATGATTTGCTGAAAGTAATCTGCAAATAAGTTAGTAATTAGGCAGAAATCTTTAATAGCATACATTTCCACATTAAGTTACATAATTAATTTCTTTTGATAATAAAGAGGAATAAAATTCCATCCTGAGACATATTTTAATAAATATTTTCCTTCTGTAGAAAGTTGGGACTGTTTTTATGTGGATATAATTAAATCTTTACCTTGTGTAATAAGAGTATTTGTAAGTGCAATGTATTTGATAACGTTAATTGTTAATAAAACATGTAAAATGGCAATGCTTCCAGTAAGGTGTCTGACTGTGCCATCTGCTGTTAATTGAGACATTAACGACTGAAAGAAATAACTAACAGTTAAAGCCAATTAATGGGTAAAGAAATTGCTGATAATTATCCCAAAATTCAGAAATCTTGTTTTTCATAATTTTAGAGTATTCCCCAAAATAGTGTTAATTTTCATAAGTGGTGAAAAAGTCATGGGACCACCATCACATAAATCCGTAATCTTGTGAGAAAGAAGCCCAGATGAGCAAAAAAATTCATTTTTGCAATGTTTTCTTATCTTTTATTTTTTTAACATTCATTTACTGGGAAAGTCCGACTTGGAATGAGCCAATTTTTCAGCGGAGGCCCAGGGAGAAACACTCCAGATGCGTGTCTTTGTCTTTGTTTTTGGTCTCAGTGGGTGTAAATCCATGATCAAAACTGTTGTGGGATTTTCTCGATATTGACCAAACTGTTTTGTAAAAATAAAAAATAACATAACTTTGAAAGCTCTGAGAATACTGTACCTTTAATGCCAGCATGAAGATTTGACAGTTACTTGTCAAAATGATCCTATTTGTCTCATAACCTTTGTATCCCAACTTCTAGATTTATTAAAAAGGCAGCATAATTCTCCATTTGTGTGCAGGCTGAACCCAGAACAAATATTAAACCATGAAATAGAAATACTGGTTTAAGCAACACAATATGATCATTATTATTGTTCTATTAGTTTATAATTTGAAAATAATCTATGTGTTAGTATAGCAACTCTTTTGATTTGATATAAAGTTAACTGATACAGAATGAGAATTTTTCCAGTATTTTGACAGATGGGCTTCATTTGTTCAAATTATGGCTTGATTTACAAACTGAATTAGTTTTAACTAACAAATTACTATGCCTAATAGGAGGGTTCAACCCATTGATATTAAAAGAACTAATATTAATATAATACTGAATAACCCTCCACAAGAAAAGAGAACTCTGAAGCTGCAGCAGGCCTCCACCTCCAAGTGAAAAAAAATAAGTTAACAAAAAATTTAAAAAAATAGTTTAACATTTGTAGTAACTCGAAAATCTGTAATACACTGAAACTCCATCCGATGACCAAACATAAAATTACATTATTCCAAAAACTGTTAACATCGCTTCACCTATCTAATATGCTTGACTACCTACATCCCATCCATTTAAACCCCAATCTGAAGCTCAGTAACCAACCAATAAACCTAACAAATTAGCCATTAATTAAAAATTAGAAGTTATGTACCTACCATAACGTTCCATGTTAGTTGTCTTCTCTCGCCTTCTTTCTTGCTGGATGGGTTCGGAGCCAATCCTCGGCTCCGACTCGGCACTTGCTAAGCTCGAGAGCTAATTTTACCAGCTCGAGGCAACCCTATATCCCATGATGCAAGGCGGAGATTACTCAGATCTAGTTTGGTAGCTAAAGAAATAGTAGTATTTTCTTCCAACTTAGGAGGAAGAAATAAAATACTAAATAACATCATAAACCTGTAGAAAGGATCCACATAACCTAGCAAAACTAGGAGTTGAACAGGTAGAAAAAGGTAAAACCTCTTAATAGAGGATGAATAATCTTCTCGGTCTGACCAGGCTAGGGGGAAGGAGGGCGGGATACAAGAAAGAAGGCGAGAGAAGACGACTAACATGGAACGTTATGGTAGGTACATAACTTCTAAATGTTAAGTTGTCAATCTCGCCTTCATTCTTGCTGGATGGGACCGCGTCCCTAGCACCTCTTTCCTGGGTGGCTCATTGGAACAGACTCTTGAGAACGGTGGAACCAAAATTTGCTCTGTCTCTGGAGACCAAATCTAATTTGTAATGTGAGACAAAGGTATGAGGAGAGGCCCATGTGGCTGCTGAACAAATAGTGTTTATTGGAAGTCTAGCTTGAAAAGCTGTAGATGTAGCTAGAGCTCTGGTAGAATGGGCTTTTGGGATAGAAACCAATTCTTTGCCCCTGAGCTGATAAATGTAAGTGATCAAGGAAGACGGCCACCTAGATAAAGTTACCTTAGAAACTGGAAGGCCTTTCCTGTTCTCTGCATAAGATAGAAAAAGTTGATCAGACTTCCTAAAAATTTTTGTCTTATCTAGATAATATCTCAGCTGACGGTGAACATCGAGATAATGTAACTTTTGTTCAGCTCTATCAGAATAATTCAGGAAAAATACTGGAAGATCAATGGACTGATTCAGGTTAGTCTGAGATGCCACCTTTGGTAAGAAAGACGGATTAGTTCTTAGGGATACCCTATCTTTGTGAAATATTAGATAGGGAGGACGAACACAGAGAGCATGAAGCTCAGATACTCTCCTAGCAGATGTAATGGCAACTAGAAAAAGTGTCTTCCAAGAAAGCAATTTCAAGGAACAGGCAGCTGCAGGTTCGAACGGGGGAAGAATCAAAGATGTTAAAACTAAATTTAGATCCCACTGTGGTGGGGGGTCTCTAATTGGAGGTTTCAATAAAAAGATACCTCGAAGGAATGCCTTGCAAAGTTTATGTGACATAATATTGTGGTCCAAAAAGCCTATGTGAAAATTTGAAATGGCTGCCAGTTGAACTTTCACTGTGGAAGAAGAGGATCCTGAATTAAAAATGTGAGCTAGGAAGTCCAATACCGAATGAATTGGAGCAGTATAGGGGTCTATGTTCCTAGCTTTTGCCCAGAAAGAGTAACGACGCCATTTACTAGTGTAGATCTTTCTGGTAGAAGATTTTAGGGAAGCTACTATGATATCCCGTACAGGATTAGAAATCATAGGAAGCCTGGCTAAGGATGGAAGTGGAGCAACCAAGCAGTGAGGTTGAGAGAGGGTATGGATTGGTGCAGTTGACCCGACTGGTGGGTCAGAAGATCTGGAACTGGGTCCAGATGCCATGGCTGTACCAAGAGGTAATGATGTAGGAATGGAAACCATATCTGTCGAGGCCAATAAGGGGCAATGAGAATCAACTTGGCTCTCAAGGTTGTTGCTTTCTGAATTAGCTGAGGTATCAGCGGAAAAGGAGGAAAGGCGTAAAGAAGTCCCCGGGGCCAATCTTGGGTTAGAGCGTCTCTGGGGGGATGGCCTGGAAGGGGGAAGAGAGAGAAGAAGTCTGGGCATTTGCTGTTTTGAGGTGTAGCAAAAAGGTGGCAGCAAGGAAGTCCCCACTTCTGAAAAATCTCTTCCGTCACTGACTGTTTGAGAGACCACTCATGAGGCATGAGAATAGCTCTGCTCAATCTGTCCGCTATGATGTTGGATTTCCCGGGGATGTGCATTGCTATCAGAAACCGATGAGAGGAGATAGCCCATTGCCAAAGTCTGAGAGCCTCTCGACATAGTGGATAGGACTTGGTTCCGCCCTGTTTGTTTATGTACCACACTACGGACATATTGTCCGTTTGAACTGCAATTGTTCCCTGAGGAAGAGAGTCGTTGAGGGCTTGCAACGTTAAAAGCACTGCTCTCATCTCCAGAACATTTATGTGCAGATGGTACTCGAAAGGTTGCCAAGTGCCATGGACCATTCTGCCCTGATAATGCCCCCCCCACCCGATCAGGGAGGCGTCCGATGTAACCGTGGAAACTGGGGCAAGAGGAACAAATGGCCTGCCTTGATGGATTTGAGGGGACGATATCCACCAAGTCAGATGCCTTTTGCAAGTTGGCGTTACTATGATTTGGTGACGCATGGGAAGTTGTTGAAAGGACCATTGGGTGAATAGCATCCATTGTAGAAGCCGCATGTAAAAGCGGGCGAGAGGAAGAAGTGTTATGGCGGCTGCCATAAGACCGAGTACTTTCAGAGCAAATCTGGCCTGAATTTTGTTGCTGAATAGAATCACTTGGACGTGTCTTTGAATGTCCAAGATTCTTTGGTCTGTCAACCTTGCAGAAAGTTGTACGGTGTCCAATTTTGCGCCTATAAAAGTAATATATTGATAAGGCGACAAGGCAGATTTTTCAAAATTTATAGAAATTCCTAGCCCTCTGCAAGTATGAATGGTGTAATTTCTGGCTTGGAGAAGCTAATGCCTGGCGGTGGCAGTGAGGAGCCAGTCGTCTAGATATGGAAACACCTGGAATCCTTGACGTCTCAGGTGAGCTGTAACCACTGCCATGCATTTGGTGAACACTCTGGGGGCTGTAGTGAGTCCAAAGGGCAGGGCTCTGAATTGGAAGTGACTGGTCCCCAGCCGGAAGCGGAGAAATCTTCTGGAGCGTCTGTGAATTTTTATGTGGTAGTACGCATCCTGAAGATCTATTGAGCACATCCAATTGTCCTTGCCCAGAAAGGGCAGAATGGACTGGAGCGTGACCATCCGGAATCTTGATTTCTTTACAAACTTGTTGAGTTTGCTCAGATCTAATATTGGTCTCCAGTCCCCTGTCTTTTTTGGAACTAAAAAGAACCTTGAGTAGATTCGGATCCTATTTGGTCTGCCGGGACTGGCTGGATGGCTCTTTACTAGCAGTTTTGATATTTCTAGTACTGCTAGTTCCCTTAGACCGGGTGGAACATCTGGAAGGGTTCCCTTTTGTTAAATTGGGGTTTGAATAAAGGGAATTTTGTAACCCTCGGATATAATTGACTGTACCCATTTGTCTTGAGAAAGGGAAAGCCAGGCTATTGGGTACAGCGATAATTTTCACCCGACTGCCTCCGAAGGCGGACAATCGGGCAACATCTCAGGGATGCTGGAAGGGTTTGTCAGAAAGAGGCTCTCTGCTACCCTGATTCTGCGGACCCCCTCTGCCCCTAGGGCGGCGTCTGTTGTTACCCCTCTGCCTCTGGGGTAAACTGACTTTGTCGTCAGGCGTGACTCCTTGAGATTTGGAACCACATTTTTCCTCCCTTCTGTCCTTTGGGGTAAGGTCTAGAAGGGGTGGAGAACGGACTCCTATGGCAGAAAGAGTCTTGCCATCTTGTTCGCATCTAGTCAAAGTGTCTTTCACTTGAGGACCGAACAAGGTCGAGCCATCAAAAGGGGAGTTTGTGAAAGACGCCTTGAAGGGGTCTGCAAAATTACAAAGCCGCATCCAGGACTGACGCCTTAAAGCCACTCCTGTGCCTGCGGCTCTACTCGCTCCATCAGCTGCATAAGAAATGAGCCGCATGGAGGAGTTAGCAATGGAGTTAAGGATTCCTAGCTGTGAGGTAATCTTATCTTGAGACCCAGCAGCTGACGGATCCTGTAAAACTTCTCCCAACTCTTTAAGAACATCTCTTTGAAGGCGGGTGAAGTGGCATAGGTAGTTCAGCGATCTCATGGCAAAAGTCGCTGAAGAAAAAATCCACTTACCGTACCTGTCCATAGTCCTAGAATCCTTATTAGGAGGATGAACAGGTACTGAAGGATCAGCTAATTCCTTCTTGGTGGCAGCAGCCACCACCATGGCATCAACTGGGACACCTTTTGTTAAGTATTGCCTATCTTGTGGGGCTGTAATAAATTTTGAAGGTCTCCTGGGGGTAGGTTCCACCGAATCCGGAGCCATCCACGCCTTCTGAGCCACTACTTCCATGAGAGGGTCGAAAGGCGGAGACACCCAGGAGGTGGAGGGTCGAGATCCGAATGCCTCCAGGTATACTGACTCGTCCTCGGAGGGATTAAGGGAGGGCCAGTTCCCCCTCTGTTTAAGGATTTCAAGGATGTCTGAAAATGAGACATCCTCAGAGGAGGACCTTGGGGACCCCTCCGACTCATCCAAGTCGGTATCTGATGTAGTAGACTCAGGGGAGTCTAAATGTTTCCTCTTACATGTCCTCTTCCGGGGGGGTTCTCCTGACGGATCAGGAGAAGCCTCGGAAGAGGAAGATATTCCCAATGGGGAAACCTGAGGCGTTGGATCTCTGGGTCCGGGAGCAAGAGAGTGAGAAGAGACGTCAGCAGGCACTGTAGTGGGAGGAGTCGATGGAACTGTCCATTGACTAAGCCCAGGGGCTAGTACACTCCTCATCACCTCGAAGGCTCCCCCATCAGAGAGACCAGAAGGCTCCCTCTCCGAAGAGATAGGAACCCCCAGGCCTCACCGAGAGGGAAGGCTCCGAGGCAGATGTCGGGGCCGAGCTCACCAACGCTGAAGCTCCGAGAGGGAGAACGGGGTCGGACAAGGGTCCGATGCCACTCGCCCCCTAGGAGCCGACGAGAGAGAGCAGACGCCCGGATCCCTCCAATGAAGGTCTCAAGGAGGAAATTGGAGCAGAGGACGACGGAGCCGAAAGGGGTTGTATCGGCTCCGAAGTCACAACGGTACCGGTTCCGAGGAGCTCCGGCTCCGAGCTCTGTAAGAGAGTCAAAGGAGGAATGTTCAGTGGATGAGATATAGCTACCGTCTGTTGAGATGGGCTATGGAGAATTTGGGCCAATGCCTGAGACTTTAATAGTCTACTCACCACTCTCTCAAGGTTGTGATCAGATAGCCTGGATGACCGAGAAGATCGGCTCCGATGGCTCCGCTCCGAGAGCAAAGGTGATCTCGGAGCCGAATGAATTGATTCCACAGAAGGGGATCGAGATCTTTTAGTTATGTACTCACCATAACTTCAGATGTTTGGGATCCATCTCGCCTACATTCTGAATGATGGGTTCGGAGCCGATCCCTCGGCTCCGACTCGGCACGCTTATGCCAAAGAGCGAAGTCTCTTATTGGCTGAGCTTACTATATCCCAGGATGCACCACTACCAGTCCCCCAGATCTAGTTTGTCCGCATACATGCACACACGCATACCCTGCTTATATAACATCGTCAGATGAAACAAGATAAAACAGTTGAACTCAAAACCATTCAATCTCTTCTGATCTGCAAGGCAGGGGGAAGGAGGGTGGGTATCAGGAATGTAGGCGAGATGGATCCCAAACATCTGAAGTTATGGTGAGTACATAACTAAAAGATGTTATGTGATCCTATCTCGCCTACATTCTGAATGATGGGACAGCGTCCCTAGCACCTGAATCCTGGGTGGCTCACTGGAAAACACTCCTGAGTACCGTGGAACCAAATGATGCTCGTCCTTTAGATGCCACATCCAATTTGTAGTGGGAAATGAAAGTGTGCGGGTTGGACCAAGTAGCAGCACAAATTTCCGATATAGCGAGCTTGGAATGAAAGGCTATAGAAGTAGCCATAGCTCTGGTAGAATGAGCTTTGATAGATGTTGTAAGTTGCTTATTCGAAGAAGAATAGGCCTGAGTTATGCAATCTCTGATCCATTTTGAGATAGTAGCTTTTGTGATGGTTTGGCCCAATTTATTATCTGAGAAGGACACAAACAACTGGTCTGACTTACGAAGTTGCTGAGTCCTGTCTAAATAGAAGCGTAATTGCCTGTGAACATCCAATTTATGGAGAGTGTATTCTGCTTCATTGGAGAATTTTGGAAAGAAAACTGGTAGCTCTAGAGATTGTTGAAGACAGAAACTAGAACAGACCTTTGGGACAAAGGATGGATTAGGCCTAAGTGATACTCTATCCTTGTGGAGAATCAAGTGCGGTGGCTTAATAGACAGGGCTTGAAGCTCTGAAACTCTTCTTGCAGAAGTAATAGCCACTAAGAATGCCGTTTTCCAAGACAGATATTTTAACTCGCATGTAGCAGCCGGTTCGAAAGGGGAGTTGTTAATGCGCGAAGCACCAAATCAAGATCCCACGGAGGTGCAGGATGAAAAACTGGTGGTCTTAATAGGCTCGCACCTTTAATGAACGTTTTGCATAGTCTGCTGCTCATCAAAGGAGGATCCGTGGATTCGTGGAATTTAGAGATAGCCGCTAGTTGGACTTTAATAGTTGAGACAGAAGATCCCTGATTAAACAGGGATGTTAAGAATTTCAAAACCTCTGGGACAGGAGCAGTGATAGGGTCTAAGCCCTTGAGTTGAGCTCCAGATAGCAAACCTCTTCCACTTACTAAGGTACAATTTGTTAGTGGTGGGTTTGTGGGCCGAAGATAAAATGTGAACAACTTCCGGGTCTAGTGTGTGCCTTCTAACTAAGGTCGGAAGTGGAGGAGCCAAGCTGTCAATTTCAAAGATTGAAGGGACTGATGCCAATGTCCCGACTGATGGATTAGCAAGTCCGGAATCAGGTCTAAGGTCCACGGATCGTCCACTGCATGCTTCTTCAGGTAAGGAAACCATATCTGACGAGGCCAGTATGGGGCAATCAGAATCATTGAAGACCCCAGTTGAGAAGCTTTTTGAATAACTTTGGGAAGAAGTGGAATTGGAGGAAAGGCATAAAGTAGCCCTGTTGGCCAAGGTTGTGCTAGAGCATCCATGGCTGGTACTTCCTGATGTGGGATCAAGGAGAAGAACCTTTTGCACTTGGTGTTTAGTGGAGTTGCAAATAGGTCGCAGCACGGCGTCCCCCATCTCCTGAAAACCTGAGCTGCTACTGTGTGGTTTAGAGACCACTCATGAGGAGAGAGAATTGTCCTGCTCAATTTGTCTGCCAATATATTTGACCTTCCCGGGATGTGGGTCGCTACCAAGAAGCGGTTGGTAGCTACAGCCCATTCCCACACTCTCATGGCCTCTCTGCAAAGGGGGTACGATCTGGTCCCTCCTTGTTTGTTCAGATACCAGACCACCGACATGTTGTCTGTGTGGATGGCGATGATGCCCTGAGGAAGAAACTTGTGTAAGGCCTGTAGGGATAGAAGTACAGCCCTCATCTCCAACACGTTGATGTGGAGAAGAGCTTCATCTGGAAGCCAGGAGCCCTGAACTAGCCTGCCCAGACAATGCCCCCCCACCCTATCTGGGAGGCATCTGTCGTCAGGGTAACCACTGGAGGGGGGAGAACAAAGGGTTTTCCTTGATCCAAGTTGGATGTCTGAAGCCACCAGCGAAGGTCCCTTTTGCATATTTCCGTAATCATGATGTGATGATTGAGGGGAAGATCCTGAAAGGACCATTGAGTTGACAAGAGCCACTGAAGAATCCTCATGTGTAATCTTGCTAGAGGAACTAAAGGAACCGTGGCAGACATTGAGCCTAAAACCTGTAGGACCATCCTGGCTGGGGCTTTGGATCTCGAGATCAGAGCTTGAACTTGGCCCTGTAAAGTTCGGATCCTTTCGGCAGGAAGGAAGACGCGCATCAATCTTGAGTCTATCTCTGCCCCTATAAACTTTATGCGTTGAGAGGGCAGCAAGACAGACTTTGACCAATTGAATGTAATCCCCAGGGAAACACCCAGGGAGATGGTGGCTTTGAGATTGTCCATTAGTAGATGCCTGGTGGTGGCAGTCAGGAGCCAGTCGTCGAGATAGGGAAACACTTGGAATCCAAGACTTCTCAGGTGAGCCGTCACTACTGCCAAACACTTGGTGAACACCCTGGGGGCTGTGGTGAGACCAAAGGGCAGAGCACAAAATTGGTAATGACTGACTCCCAGGCTGAAGCGCAGATACCTTCTGGACGCCTGATGTATCGGTATGTGATAATAGGCGTCCTTGAGGTCTATGGAGCACATCCAAACATCCTTCTCCAACAACGGGAGAATGGATTGTAACGTGACCATTCGAATTTGGATTTCGTGACGGATTGGTTCAGTCTGCTGAGATCCAATATTGGTCTCAGGTCCCCTGTCTTTTGGCACTAAAAGAACCTGGAGTAATTTCCTGATCCGATCTGGTCTGTGGGGACCGGTTGGATGACTCCTTTTCTAGCAGCTTTAAAGCTTCTGCGGCTGCTATTTCCCTTTGACTGGGTGGTGGGTCCGGGATTCTCTTGGACGGTGGGGGTGAGTATTTGAATGGGATGGTGTAACCTCCGGCAATGATCCGAAGCACCCATCTGTCCTGAGTGATTGACTCCCAGGCTTTTAGGTGCTTGGCAAAACGACACCCGACTGGCTCGAGCAGCACAGCCGGGCAATCCCTCATGGCGTGTGGGAGGCTGAAGAGCCACGAAAGGACTCGCGGTCTCCAGAATTGCGGGGCCCTCTGCCGCCTCTGGGACGGCGTCTCCCTGAAAAATTTCCCTGCCCTCTGCCTCTGGACGGGGAATCTTCCTGCTGTTGGGAGAAAAACTTGCGAGATTTGCGGAACCACATTTTCCCTCCTTTAGCCTTGGGGTAAGGCCGAAGGGAGTGGAATAATGGGCACCTACGGCAGATAACGTTTTTCCCTCTTGCTCACAGCGGGTAAGGGTGTCTTTCACCTTGGGTCCAAACAATGAGGACCCGTCAAAGGGAGCGTCGGCAAAGGAAGATTTGAAGGCCTCCATGAACTGACACAAGCGGAGCCAGGCTTGTCTCGTGAGCCACGCCTGTGCCTGCCGCTCTACCGCCCGCCGCATAGGAAATGAGCCTCATGGACGAGTTAGAAATTGACGTAAGGATAGCCAACTGAGAACTAACCGACTGGGCTAGCTGCTCAGGTAGGTTACCCGAGAGGGAATCTGACAACTCCTTGACCAGATCCCTCTGAAGCCTGGTAAAATGTGCCAAATAATTCAGAGACCTTAAGGTAAAGGCCGCTGAAGTCAGGGTGCGCTTGCCGTACCTATCCATACTCCTAGACTCCTTATTAGGAGGATGGACGGACGTTGAAGCCTCTGCCACGTCCTGTTGTGTAGCAGATGCCACCACCATGGCATCTACAGCCACGCCTTTAGTAAGGAACTCCTTCTCGGGGGGAGCAGATAAAATTTATTTGGACGAGAAGGGACTGGTTCCACGGTATCTGGATGTTCCCAGCCATCGACAAACTAAAACCAGAAGCTCGTCGAAGGCGGAGACACCCAGGAGGCGGAGGGCTGAGCCCCAAAGGCCTTGAGGAGCACTGACTCGTCAGCAGAGGGGGTTTGGATATCCAGCCGCCTCGTTGTTTGAGGATCTCTAAGATGTCTGCAAATGAGACATCATCCGAGGGCGACTTGGGACCCCTCTGCATCATCCATATCAGTGTCCGATGTAATAGACTCGGGGAGTCCACGTGCTTCCTCTTGCACGATCTCTTCCTTGGGGGTTCCTCTGAAGACAACTCCGAAGAACCCTCAGGAGGAGGAACCCCACTGGGGTAACCTCAGGCCTCGGGGCTCCGCTGGCTACGGACAGGGGAACTGCCAAAGACCCAGTCTCCACGCCCAGGAAGGTGCTGGTAAAACCGGAGAGATGGCCGAAGAGGACTTGGCCAAGGCACTCCTCATGGCCCTGGAGGCCGGACCCCCAGAATCCTGGGGGTGTCCGGACTCCGGAGCCGTGATAGCCGACGGAAGTCCCGCAGCAAGCACCGAGGGAGGCTCGGAACCAGCATAGGTCCCAAACATCACCCCGGGTCCAGCCGAAGAAGTCCAGCGTACCAAACTCGGACCCGAAGGCCGGGTTGGAGTAAGGGTCGGAGCCGACCCTGAGATCTCCACCGGCTCCAACAGCACCTGCTCCGACAGAGCCGAAGCAGTCGGAGGAGGAATGGCAATGGGGTGGGCCAAGGTCATCGGCTCGAAACCAGCTGGGTCGGAACCGAAACAAATTTTGGAAGACTGGGGACTGGAACAGTCTTTGTAGCACCCTGTCTATATCAGAATCCGACATCCTCGAAGACCGAGAGGAAACAGAACGGGTTGAAGGCCTCTCCATCGGCCCCAAAGGGCTAGGGGACCGGCTCCGAGGCGACTCGATGAGTATCGGCGCCGAGGGAATACTCACAGCAGATTCCATCGGTGCGAGGTAGACTTCGCCGAGGAGGAAGTGTCTGGCGGGCGACCCTTGTCGGCTCCGAGCAGTGGAACCGGCGAAGGTGACCCGCCTCTCGATGCCCCAGCCATCGGCTCCGAAGCCAGAGGAGTCGATACTGGTGGCATCGAGGCAGACCGTTCCAACCTCGGCTCCGAAGTCTTTGGAGCCGAAGGAGAGGCCTGCCTAAGTTTCTTGGCAGTCGGATCCGACGGACTGGTCGGAACCGAAGCCCTTTTCTTTTTGGCCGGAGCAGGAGAGGATGCCAAGGCTTCTTCAAAGGAAGGTTTAACTAACCCCTTAAGAATCAATTTATTTTTCCTCTCCTGGAGGACCCTTGAGGAAAAAGCGTGACATACACTGCACGACTCCTGCAAGTGCTTTGCCCCGAGACAATATACACAGAGCGAATGATCGTCTGTGATAGACATTTTAAACCCGCATTTCGAACATTTTTTAAAGCCCGAAGGCCTAGGGGTTTGAGACATGATGTTACACTCACTTTGACAGGAAAGTAAACAACTAAATTCTTGCTGATGATAAAGCTAAGCTTACAGTTATAGCTTAATGCAAACACTTCCTGTAAAAAAGGACAGGGAACTCTAAACCAACTATAGAAACACTAGAGACCCTGTAAGTATTAAGGGTTGACAGTCCGGGAAGGCCCTGGATGGAGGGGGGCCGAAAACAAACTCAACCCAATCACACACAACAATTTTACAATCCAATCGTACACAAAAGTTAGCGATAGCCGTTAAAACAGCTTTTGTGAGCAAAAATAGCAAAAAACTGACAGAAAAGTTAGTTAATAAAAACTACTCAGCCCAGCCAGCTCGAGACCACGTCTTCGCAGGGAAGCGGCAAACGAGATCTGGGGGACTGGTAGTGGTGCATCCTGGGATATAGTAAGCTCAGCCAATAAGAGACTTCGCTCTTTGGCATAAGCGTGCCGAGTCGGAGCCGAGGGATCGGCTCCGAACCCATCATTCAGAATGTAGGCGAGATAGGATCACATAACATCTCTTTTTTGAGATCAATGGAGCCATCGGAGCCGAAGAGACGTCGGCTCCGACCGGAGCCGACACTGAGTGTCTAGACTTAACAGTATCGGCGCCGGATGGAGCCGATACTGACACTGGTATGGAAGGATCGGCTCCGGCTGGAGCCGATCTCGAACCAGGAGAGGACGAACCTGAAGCCGACGGCTTGGAAGCCTGAGCCGAAGGCTTAGCAGGTTTCGAGGGCTTCCCCGGCGCCGACTTAGTCGGGGAGCTCTCGGGTTTTAATAAGCCCCTTAAAATGAGCTTATTTTTTCTTTCCTGCAGGACTCTTGGGCTGAAAGCATGACAGATGGCACAAGAGTCCTGCAGGTGAGAAGGTCCCAGGCAATAAATACAAGAAGTGTGACCGTCTGTCAGAGACATCTTCTGACAGCACGAGTCACACTTCTTGAAACCTGAGACCTTAGTGTCCTTCGACATAACTGTGTCGATGAAACACTTAAACACACTGACACACAAACACACTCAGTCCAAAATTAAATTAAATTAAATTAATTAATTTTACACTAACAGGGACACAGACAGTCACACACAAAAAGTTCCCTGACAGGAAAAAATTTAGGGAGGGGAAGGCCTAAGGCCTAACAAGGGGTAAGGGAAAAATCCACTTAAAGGAGGGAACACTGACAGGAATAGGGTTAACGTGAATCGACAACTAACAAAAAATAATACCTAGGTGAAAAAAGTTAGAAACCGGGGTAGACAAGAGTCTATATAAGTTCACTTACCTGGAGCTGGTAAAAAGGCACCTCATTAGCGAAGCGGCAAACGAGATCTGGGTAATCTCCGCCTTGCATCATGGGATATAGGGTTGCCTCGAGCTGGTAAAATTAGCTCTCGAGCTTAGCAAGTGCCGAGTCGGAGCCGAGGATCGGCTCCGAACCCATCCAGCAAGAATGAAGGCGAGATTGACAACTTAACATTCTTACAGTTTGGGAAATAGTTAAACTAACCCACTTGAACTTATTCGAAATAAGAGGCAAATTGGGATTAACCAAAAAATATGATATTATACTTAGGCCAAACATATTTCTCATAAACACAAAATTCTCCACAAAACCTGCTAATGAACAAGAAGTAAAAATAATTTGGTTAATAATCAAAACCTTATCCTATAAGAATAAAATGATTTTGAAAGCCTATAAACTAATACTTGCAATACTAACCCAGAATGATCTTTTATACTCAACCTATTGGCATGAGCAGAATAATTATATCACACCGGAGGAAAAACTGCTGGCCATAAAAAACACCCTCATATTAACCCCATTCAAAAGCCTGATGCATACCCAGATCATGGTAAATAATGCCTATTACACGCCTACTGTACTAAACAGATTCAACTGTAAATACTCACAAATATGCCCATACTGTCATAACGAAACATCTGACTTGTTCCACATCTTTTGGAGCTGCAAGAAAGTGTATAAACTCTGGTTCTCATTAAGAGCTAAACTTTAGAAAATGGGTTATGAGGAAACCACTCTCTCAAAGGAAACAGCAGTTCTACACATTACATCAAATGGACTACCCAACATAACTAAACATGTCCTCATTACCTTGTAAGCCCTAATCAAGTACTATATAGCCAAGAATTGGCTAGATAAATCTGGGATCTCTTGGAAAAATTTTAAAAACATTGCAGTAAAATTCATATTCTCCCATAAACTAGCCAATAAGAAACCAAAAAAATCACATATTTCCTTAAATACTGGGGATCTATACTAGACCCAATACTAAGACTAAAAATTAACTTTTCTCCCCACTCTTTATTCACTACACATTAGGACAACCCACAGGAAGCGAAGCCCAAAATAATTTCTTTTTTCAAATAACTCCCTCCCAAAATTGCTATTTGCCTAAACACTATTGCGTTTTCCTTACTCCCCAATATAAATATCATGTTAGATATATGAAGGCCAACTATGAGTCCAAGGTATTTTTGCATCTTTTTTTTTTTTTTATCCTTTCTTCCCCTTTTGAAATTAATATACTCACAGCTTCTTAGGCTTTTCTATTTATATGGGAACAATCTGTATTTCTTACATAAGCATTTACCATCTAACTTATAGAAGCACTTAATTTCTAGAGTGGCATCTAGGTGTAAATAGATGCAAGTAGTTTCTTTATTGTAGGTTTATCTGTTTTATTTTGTATTTGTAATTGATTGAATCCTTTTGTGGCATAAGTCTTTTATATCACCAGTATGGATACCAACCAACTGTATATGTAACTTTCAGACGCTGTGGATAACCTTCAGTGTCAAAGATCACTTAACCTACATTCTCTTTTTGCTTGGTGTCAAAAGAAGTTACACAACCTGACGACTTGGACAAACACCACCTAAGAAGGTTTCCCTTTGTATTTTTCTGAATATTGTATACTAATCTACAAGTTTTTAAGATGTCTTACTTACAGTTGTAGTGCATTTATGTGATCTTGTTTCTCTCTCCTCCCAAATGTATCCATATGCCAACGCGCCTGTTAAATAATTTTTTTCCTTTTTTATTCTCAAAAATTAATAAAAATGTTATTGAAAAAAAATAGTTAAACATGTGCAATTGAAAAAGACTTTCCCTCAAATCGGGGTACCTGGTAACAGAGAATTAGTATTTAGAAAAATTAAAACCTCGTAGTTCAGCTTCTGCTTCCTTGGATGATTGGAAAAATTAAGGTCTTTATACCTGAACTTAAAAAAAATGTTGGATATTTTAATCTAGACTGAGTCCCACTGGAAAACAGAATTTTACTGACCGTGCAAATGCCTTTCGTTTATCCATAATATTGGATAGCAGGTCCTGTAATCTAGTGATGGTAGCTTGTTTGTACTTATATAGCATCTGGAAGCCCCAGCATTTATTGAGACAAGGACAAAACTTCTGTAACATAACTATTAAGGCTCAGTTTTGAGAGAGGGCACTAAATGTGTAATATCAAACTGAAATATTTCAGGCATCATTATAAAAGAAAAAACTCTGCTGCTACTGACTGTACAGAAATTTCAAGCCTCTTGCATGAGTCCTAGTGCTCTGGGATACTAAAGAGCTACAGATTATGGCATATGGCTGTATACTCTTAAGTCGGTGTTTTTTTTTTCCTCCATATGTCTTAAACTGGATTTGAACCCCTTAATCTTGGTTTCTACAGTGTGCATTTCCTGTTAGATGAAGGAAATTATTGTTTTACAGCTCTGCAGTGTCCTTGAACAAAGAGAAGTTGTGTGCTTTGGAATTTAAAACTATCATCCCACTATGGAATATGGACTGCCTCAATTTTATGTAGCTATAAAAATGAAAGGCAACGAAGCAGCAGTAAGTGAAGTGTGTAATTTGTGTTGGTTAAAAAAAGTTTCACATGAGGGATTAGCTGAAGAAAATTGGCCAACAGATTCAGTGCCAACTTTACCCCTCTCCCCCCCCCCCCAAAGGACCAATCACAATACTGGAGGAATGCCAGGGGTCCAACATTACTGGAGCACAGGTTAAAGCTGCATTGCCCCAGGCCAAGAATACAGCTTCCATAGGACCCGAAAGTATCCTTGGATGTATTCTACATGAACTGCAAAGTGAACTGGCACCACATCTGTGTGCCCTGTTCAATCACAGCCTCACCTCAGACTTTTTCCCTACCGAATGGCACACTGCTACAGTCATCCCTCTCCATAAAGGGGGAGCAACTGCAGTTTGGTTTTGTGAAAGGTAGATCATGCCTGCTCAACCTGGTTGACTTCTTTGAGTCAGTCAACAGAGATATGGATGAGGGCAAGGCAGTTCATACAGCCTACCTTGATCTGACCAAGGCCTTTGATGTCATTCCCCACTCAGGAATTATTGATAAACTCACCAAACTAGATGTCAACCCCTGTATCGCAGACTCTAAGTCAGACTGCCGATCAGTCACGAGTGGAGTCCCACAGGGATCGGTCCTGGGTCCTCTCCTGTTTGGTATCTAGTTCTCAGAAGTCCAGGCCAACACAGTGGGTCTCAGACTGACCAAGTTCATAGAGGACTGCTAGCTGGGAGCCATTATTAACTCCCCAAATGATGTAGACATCCTACAGAAAGGCCTCACTGAGACCAATGAGTGGTGTCGAAACCATGGCCTTAAGATTGGTGCCAAAAAATGCGTCATCCCCTTTGGGAAAAACTCAGTTCCCACTAATTACCACATCAATGGGAGCCCACTGCACACTGAAGGCGTTATAAGAGATCTGGGGAAACAGGTTGACAGCAGCCTCTCCTTCGACCACCACATTGCCAGTGTGGTCAGAAAGGCCTTCTATGTGGCACATATTGTTACCAAGGGTTTTGCATCCAGGAAGAAAGAGGTCATCATCTCTCTCTACTCTTCCCTCATTAGGCCAATCATTGAGTATAATGCCCCATTTGGCATGTACCTCACTAGACACATGCAGCAGCTGGAAAGGCCACAAAATTACCTCATGAAGGGGATCCTAGGCCTTAAACACATGTCCTACATGGACAGACTCAGAAAAATCCAACTATTCTCTGTCTCATATCATTTACTAAGAGGTGATCTCTGCTTATTTACAAAGCCATGTCTGACCCAGCTCTGTTAGAAATGCTACATCTAAAGAAATCCCAACCCCTCCGTACCACACACTTCAGAGACCTCAATCTCATTATCACAATCAGCAGAACATGCTGGAGGGACAGGTTCATAACCCAGACACTGCCCATGCTCTTGAATAGACTTCCCATACATGTCCAGCAGAGTACCTCACTGGCCCTCTTCAGGAGAAATCTTGATGAGTGAATGGGAAATAGAAAGTTCACCCTGGGGATCACTCCAGTGACTGTACTTGATAGAGGCACTGTGAACTAACATCAGGCACGTTGCCAGGCCACTTCTATGGGCTAGGCTTGTAAAGGATCCAGGGCCATTAGCGTAGTACACACCTATGAACCTATGAAAATTATTGAGAACTGCAACCAAAAACCAAACTATATGGACAGGTTCAAGGTCCCTTTTGGAAACAGGAGAATTCTGAGTAGTTATGGAAGAGACTGCATGATTTTCATAACAACCACAGAATTCTGTTGTAGCTTATCTGGATTTTCCAGAGCAGTGACAGATGAGATGGCTTTCTCCTTGGCTAAATGGCCTTCAGCTGAAATTGCTTGAAGAATTTTTACAAAGTAGAAGTGCTTAGTACATTTTCTGTGATATCTTGTCATAATTCCAGAATAGCTAGTGGTGCAACATCAGGTTCGCTTGGGTACCATTAAGAGCTGCTTCTCTTGTCACAGTTGCAGTGAAAAACAGATGATAGTCTTTGAGCCTTCCTACTCATTCTGTAGAGAAAACCAACAAGGAGCATGACTACCATAATGTAAGCTGTCTGTCAGTCTGAAAAATGTCTAGTGATAAATGTTAGCTGGATGCTTAGATAAATAGTAAAGCCATCAGGTTAGGGAAGTACTTCAGTGAAAATGCCAGCACTGGACTGAACTGCTCAGTGAATTGTGCACAAGTTTAGTTACCCTGTCAAGCTGATGACATGGTCATTTACTGATCAGGTGACTCTCATACCAACATTCAGTGCCAACTCCAGTCAGACTGACATGTGCTCCCCCCATGTCTCATAAACCCTAAACTACTACTAAATCCCTCCAAGACCAAAACTATGCTTTCTGGAACTTTACAGAAAATTCACTAAGCATCTGACTTTTTAACTATATTTGATATACACACAACCATTCCATGGAGACAACCCCCGATTTCAAGTACCTAGGACTATGGTTTGATCTAGTCACTAAACTTCCATTTCCACATGGACAAAGTGAGAGAGAAAATAAACTCCCTTCTGTTCTGGGCCAAAAGATCTTCCTTTTTCTATCCGAAGCAGACAGAGAAGCCACTGGCAAAGGGAGTTCTTTTACCTCAACTTGAATACAGGCCATAATTTTTGCTTCTGCCTCCAAGAAGAACGTTTCAGCATTCCAGACTGTGTCTAACAACATCTCCAGATTCATTACAAACTTGCCTTTCTGTGAGTATCACTCTATTTATAAAAAAGATCTTATGTAAGTTTAGGATCCGAACTATACAAACTACTGCAACTCCACACATTTACACCCGTTGCAGCTAGAATTTGCAAAAAGCCTCTTCATGCAACCTCAGATGCCACACCAACTCTCAATCCCCTAGAACCAAACTCCACAGAGATGTACAAGCTTGCTCCTTTCAGGCACCATTTTATTTGGCAAGCTTTCCCCATTGACATTAAGGAAATCGGCACTTAATCCAAATTCAGAATGCAACTCAAAAAAGCACTTCTTCGTCCAAGCCAAATGCTATGCTTCAACACAGAACATATGGCCCTAAACTGTCTCCTTTCCAAGTCTCTCTTCTCTCAAGATTCAATAAAGAATGACCCACTTTAGAAACTAATGTATATACTGAACATTACCCTCCTCTTGATTCTGCATTGAACTATGCTTGTTCACTAGAATGTATATAGAGTTCTTTCTATGCAATTAGTCTGAACAGTTCTGTTATTTCTTACATTTCTATATTCCATGTTTGTGAAATGTTTTGTATTGCACCTGGGCTAAGCCTGAAATGGTCAATACTGAGCAGTGCACTGCCCCGATAAACAAATATAAATAGGTTCAATTAAACTAAATTAAACCAAGCAGTCGTGGAAAGTTCAGTTAAGAAACTACAAAAACTGAAGCTAATTAGTCGACAAAATAGTTATACAGAATGATTAGTCCAAGAAACAGTTTGAGTGTTGAAAAAGAAACAGTTATAATGAAAAAAAACTCAGTTTCTCATGTTGGCTTATTCCTCAGCTTGCTCTGTTGTTTGCTTCATCATTACTCTTTGGAAAAATCCTTAGTTTGGGTTCTAGCTAGGACTAGTCCAGTTTTCTGACAGATTCTCTTGCAGTTTTAAAATCATTGCAGGTAATACTGATACCACCTCACGTCAAAAAATTAACGACAAATCTTCCCAAAAATTGAAATTGAAAAAAAATTTAATTTAAGATGTCCTTCAATATCACTGCTGCAGTATTGCTTACTAAAGGGATCCCCTGCCAAAGGTAGCCCAATGTCCGGCCAGTATATCAAATCCTTAGGTGTCAAAGATGCTGTACATCACATTCATAAATTCCAATGCCCTGGATCAACTAATCCATTGTCCCACCAGGGGCTCCAATATCCTAGACCTGGTCATTACCAACATGGAAGATAGATGCTCCACACCAGTGGTCACCCCCTCATTGGTCAGGTCTGACCATAAGCAAATCACCTTTAACATCCACATCCTACCCCCACCCCCCAGTAAGGAAACCTCCTTAAAAAAATTCTCCAAAGCCAACT
Organism: Protopterus annectens; assembly: GCF_019279795.1. Taxonomy (NCBI): domain Eukaryota; kingdom Metazoa; phylum Chordata; order Ceratodontiformes; family Protopteridae; genus Protopterus; species Protopterus annectens. Next base: position 1,566,056,126 of record NC_056735.1, read on the forward strand.
TCATGCTACTGAAGTCATAAGTGACAAACTTCACAACACCTATGCAGACGGGATCTGGAAGTTCGACTGCAGAATCCTACACTAAGACACTGTATGAGCACATCCACTTGTGCATGAATCGTGCCATCACAAATAGAACCAAGATGCTCTTCTCCAAAAAAAGGAAGCCAATCTGGTGGTCCCCTGCTATAAACAAACTATACAACAGAAGTAAGAAACTCTTGCAGAAAAGAGGAAAATCCCAGGATGCAAAAAACTCCCTCACCAGCCTCAGTAAGAAGCTGAGACCCCTCATAAAATCCTCTAAAGCTAGTTACGAAAATAAAATTGCCAAAGATTCCAAAGACAACCACAAGGCATTCTATAGTTATGTCAAGAATCTAAATGGCAATGCTCAGATCTGCTATGAGCTACAACAGAATGGCATTAAATATACTGATCCGAAGGATATTGCCAATATCCTGGCAGATCGATTTAGTGCCAACTTCACCCCCCCTCTCACCCCCTAAAGGGCCCATCTCAATACCAAAAGATTGCCAAATTCCGATAATCATGGCCACACAGGTAGAAACCGCACTCTCCAAAGCTAAGAATACAGCATCCATGGGACCAGATGACATCCCAGGCTGTGTACTACATGAACTACAAAATGAACTGGCACCTCACCTAAGTGTCATGTTTAATCATAGCCTCACCTCAGGCTTCATGCCCACTGAGTGGCGCACAGCTACAGTTATCCCGCTCCACGAGAGAGGATCCGCCTTGGATCCCAGGAACTACCGCCCCATCAGTCTGACAAGCCTGATCTGCAAGGGCATGGAACGCATTATCATGGAACTTATAAACAAAGACATTGGCAACCTTCAAACACTGGACCCAAACCCAGTTTGGGTTTGTGAAGGGCCGATCTTGTCTCCTGAATCTGACTTCTTCGAATCAGTCTCCAGAGCTGTGGACGAGGGTAAGGTGGTCCACACAGCCTATCTGGACCTCGCCAAGGCCTTCGACACCATCCCCCACTCTGGAATCATAGATAAATTTACTAAGCTGGGCATAAATCCCTACATCACTCGATGGGTTTCCAACTGGCTTACTGACAGAACCCAGACTGTAAAAATAGCCGATTCTAAATCCAGCTCCAGACAAGTGACAAGTGGAGTACCTCAGGGTTCAGTCCTGGGACCACTCTTGTTTGGCATCTACTTCTCTGAAGTACCGGCCAACACTAAGGGACTCTAGCTAACAAAGTTTGCAGTTGACTACAAACTGGGAGCCATTATTGAATCCCCAAATGATGTGGATATTCTACAAAAGGGCCTTACAGAAACAGATACCTTGTGCCAGAGCCATGGGCTCAAGCTTAATGCCAAGAAATGTATAGTTATCCCCTTTGGAAAAAAACATGTACCCATGAATTACCACATAGGTTGGCAGGACACTAAACATCGAAAGTGTGATGAGAGACTTGGGGACACAGGTGGACAGTGGTCTCACTTTTGATAACCACATCACCACAACAGTCAGGAAATCCTTCTATGTGGCACACTTCATCACTAGGGTCTTTTCATCCAGAAAAAAGGAGGTCATTGTCCCACTGTACTCGTCCGTCATTAGACCCATTATAGAGTATAATGCCCCGTTTGGTATGTACCTCACAAGACATCTGCAACAGCTGGAAAGGCCACAGAAATACCTCACTAAAAGAATCACAGGCCTAAAGCAGATGCCATATGCTGACTGTCTAAAAAAAACTCCAGCTATACTCTGTGGCATATCATCTACTCAGAGGCGATCTCTGCTTAACATACAAGGCCATGTCAAACCCTGAGCTGTTGGACATGCTCCACTTAAAGAAATCCCAATCCCTCAGAGCCACATGCTCCAGGGATCTAAATCTTGTCATCACAATGAACAAAACATGCTGGAGGGATAGGTTCCTGACCCAGAGACTCCCCATACTCTGTAATAGACTGCTCATACATGTCAAGCAGAGTGCCTCATTGACCCTCTTCAAAAGGAACCTTGATGATTGGATGGGAGATAGGAAATTCACCCCGGGGATCATGTCAGTCTCCCTGCTAGACAGGGGTCCAGAGAAGTAAATATTGTGGGAAGAAATATACAGGGAATTGTTATGGCTAGGCTTGCATAGGCCCTAGGGCCGATAGCCTAGTACCAACCTATGAACCTATGTGTACTCCCCAGTCACAGCATAAGGCATAAAGGTGATGTACAGATGTACATACCTCAGAACTGAGTAGCCCCAGGATGTGCCGCCAAAAGAAAAAAAAGAGAGATAGGGAGGAGGAAGGGAGCGAATACTGCAACAGTGAAGAGAAGGACATCTAATGTTATGGTTAGATTTTATACAACTGTACTATGTCCTTTATATCACTGTTGCATCATTCCTTACAAAAGGAAGAATACAAAAGCTCAGGAGGAAACTTGGGAGGAGGAAGTCCCAGCATAGCCCTCAAGAAAGCCATGCAGTATAGTCCTGGCAAATCCAGGTCTCACCTGGAAACCACACCTAGTTTGTAATGGTTAGTAAAAAAAAAATGGACAGAAGTCCATATAGTAACCTCAAGGATGGAATTGGTATCCAATCCCTTGGAAAAAAAAGCATCAGAGGAAGCCACAGCCCTGGTAGAATAAGCCTTTACAGAAGCAGAAAGGCTCTTCCTATGAAAAGAATAACAAAAGGAAATGGCCGTAGAAATCCAAGAAGAAATGTTTTGCTTAGAAACGGCCAAACCTAGAGATCTAGGATGAAAGGAAACAAAAAGTTGCGTAGACTTGTGAATGGCCATAGGCAGCTCAGGTATTATTTAGATATGATTATGTAAATCCATGGTGTGAAGAACTTTCTCACTGGCAGAATACAGAGAAGGAAAAAAGTGGACAGATTAGTAGACTGATTAAGAGATAAGTCATTAACCACCTTGGGCATAGAAGTAGTATTGGTACAGACACCCTGTCCCTATAAAAAACTAAAAAAGGAGAGACCACCATAAGGGCCAGAAGCTCAGACACCCTTCTAGCTGAATTGAGGATTGAAAGAACAGTTTTCCATGTGCAGTGCTGCAAGGAAGCTGAAGTTCCAGACTCAAAAGAAGCCTGAGTCAGTTTTTCAAGAACAAAATTAAGATCCCTGGAAGGAGGATGCCTTTAAGAAATTGGTTGACCTCAAACCTAGAGGTGAAAGGCAGACATGCAGAAATAGCTGAAAGGTGAGCTTTAACTGAAGTGTGCGCCAACCCAGCATGGAGCAATTCACACAAGTAAGAGAGAACAAAAGAACTTCCACAGAAAGTGGATCCTGGTTACGACACATAGTGTCAGTTAAAGAGTGAACAAGTGAGGATGGATGAGAGAGAGAGACCCATTGTCTTGTGTGAGTAGGTCCACCCTGTGAAGTAACTTGTGATGATTACCCTCGGCTAGTTGCAGACGAACAGGGAACCATTGCTGTATGGGCCAAAGGGGAGTCACCAACAAGATTTTAGGAAATTCCATTCTATCCTGAACAGGACCGCTGATATGAGAGGAGGGGGAGGGAAGACTTATAGAAATATCCCCATCCAAGAAAAAAAAGAGGATGCCTACCTTCCATGCCAGAGGACTTGGAATTCTGGTGCAAAAGAGAAGTTGTCTGTTTAGAGGGGAGACAAAAAGATCTACCTGAGGAGTACCCCACTGATGGAAAATGTCCAGAAACACATCTCTGTGAAGCATCCATTTTGTGAGTCTGTGTTATGGACCTGCTCAGAAAGTCGGCCACAGTGTCCTGCTCTGAAGGAATATAAACAGCCTGAAGTCACCTGATAGCTGGACAGCCAGATCCCAAACCCAAAGAACTAGTCTGCATAGGAGGTAAAACCATGACCCCCCCCCCCTTGCTTGTTAATGTACCACATCACTGTGGTATTGTCTATAAAGATTTAAAGAGGCCTTGGCCCTGAACTTTAGAGAGCTGAAAGAAGCCCCCCACTCCACATCTGAGTCATCCGAAAAAAATTTCTGAAAGTGGACTTGGGGCTGACAAGAAACCTTGGGTTCAAAGACCAACATATGAATCCAGTACTGAATTTCTAGCTTGAGGCATGGAAGAAGAGGAACTAGAAAGTCCAGCGAATGAGAATGTTGAAGCCTTACTGACTTTAGGAACCACTATAGCTTTCTCATATGGAGTCTGGCTAGAGGACACATAGGAGTGATGGAAGCCATGTAACCCAGAGCCCTTGGAAACTTCCTGGCCATAACTACGACCTGAGGAAGAAGAGACTGAAAAAAGGCAATCAGAGTCAAAGTCTTGGGAGGCAGCAGGGATGCCAGCATAGGAATGGTTTGGAACCTGCACCTGAGAAAAACATGATCCTGAGTAGGAGTCGGGAAGGATTTCTGGAAATTTACTGTAAACCCTAGGTTTTGCAAGAGGCAAATAGCATAGTGGAGGTGCTGAAGGAGGGTCTCTGGAGAGGAAGCCTGAATGAGCAGGTCATCCAGGTAAGGAAAGATTTGTATTCTCCTCATCCTGCAAAAGGCAGTCACAGAAGTGAGGCATATGGTGAAGACCTTTGGGGCTGTAGAGAGGCCAGAGGCAAAGCAAAGAACTGAAAATGCAAGGAAGAAACTGAGAAACACAAACATTTCCTGAAACGGGATGAATGGGGATGTTAAGATAGGCATCCTTGAGATCTAGAGAGACTAGGAAAACCTGAGGTAGATGAAGAGGAAACTGTATGAAGAGACAGCATTCAAAAGGAAAGAACCATCAGAAAGGTGTTGAGCTGAGAAGGATCCAGAATGAGCCTCCAGGTGCCTTCTTTTCTGGAATCAAAAACATTCTGGAATAAAAACCCCTTCCCCCTTTGAGAAGCAAAAATTGCTTGTATGGTGCCTTGAGAAAAAAAGTCTCCGATACAGCCAGAAAAAGGGCAACTGTTCTTGAGGAGGTTGAGGAATACCCAAAAAGGAGGAAGGGATATCCACACCATGAAATACCCCTGACAAATGTTGAATAGACCCAAGAATCCTGAGTGATCCTTAACCAATTGTGAAGAGACAGAGAAAGATGAAGTCGTAAAGGAACTTGACTTAGGGAGGGGAGAAAGTAATTGGACAGAACATGGCTTGTCTGGGAAAAGGAGACTTCTGAGTGTTAGGAGACTGAGTAGACTTAGGAGGAGCCCTTCCAGAGCCTGTTTTACTTTTGGGAAGAGGGCAGGACTCACTCCGTACAGAGGCAAGCTTGGAAGGATAATTCCTCTTAAATTTGGGAACAGGATAAACAAAAATATGTTTCAGTTCTTGCAAGGCCTTCCCCTTCTGCTGTAGGGACTTAAAAAGCTCAACAGCTCCAGAACCAAAGAAATGTTTATTGTCAAGAGGAGCATCCATCAATTTAGCCTTAATACCATCAGACAAAGGTTGGAGGCAAAATATAGATGAGAATGGTACATGTCCTTTCAACCCTGGTAAAAGTCCAAACACAGTGTAGGAAAGATAGGCCCAGAAGATGTTAGTTGAGTGGGATTTATGAGGCTGATCTTTGTAATAACATGTATCAAACACCATCAAGTTTTTCCAGTCATTTTTGTCAACTGTGGCCTCATTAGTCATGAGAAACTTGATGAAAGACTCTGCAGCAGTGCAGGATATTTATATTTATTACACACCATTTGTTTCAGGACTGGAATGTGCAGTCTTAGGGTTGTTTCATAAACACTGTGCACTGTGGAGCAAGCTTGATGTGCCATACTAAAGCCTTTTTTGACTCATAAAAATTAACAATGCAATGGGGTATGATATTGTACACCATCTTACCACATTGTTCAAGTATTGTATTCCATACAGTGCTGTTTTCCCCACTGCCTGAATGGACACCATTTATAGTGGAACAGTTTTCAGTGTACTGAGTGGACCTAATGAGGGGTAACCTATGGAATCCATCCATGTGTTAGCTCATGGCCCAGCCACAGCAGTGGAGCCTCCCCCATCACCTGCTAATAAGTCACCCAGTCGACAGAACAGCAACATATTGTCTTAGTTACAATAAAAAAAGTAAACAAAGGCTTCATTGCACACTAGGAAAACAATGCTACAGGCAATGGTGTCACCTATGATGCAGGCAAACCTGCTATCACACCTAAACTTGTCCCGCACTCTTCCAGTTATGGTGACAAGGTCCCACCACTGGTGGCTTGCTCAGCACCAGAGCTCTTTTACTGTAATGTGGTAATAACCCAGTCCAGTGTCATGTCTAGTGTTAGATGTTATCTCTCTCAGACAAGATTGTGGACCACACCACAATACTGATGGACAGCATATTAATTTATGATACTCGGATCTCAAACTTTGACTTCAGACCTCAAACAGCTATCAGACTGGCATAATTATAGGTGAGGGAATCTATCATATAAAGTTCCTAGCTGCACAAGACTACCTTTCTTTTTGTTTTGGAGATTGTGGCCTTCAGATGAGTGTATGAGTCCTTGTATAGCTTTCCATTTGAATTTGAGACCCATGGTTAAAAATATCTTGTTGATCTGTCACTTCTGTGCTGTTTAACACTGTTCTGCTGCACAGACCTTGCCACATCCCAAGTACAGAAGGGCCCAATACACCATAATACACTAGTCATGCTTGTGAGCTATTCAAGAATCCAGGATGGTAGTATAACACTTTTGCAGAGTACCCCAATTCAGTGCTTTTAGACCCAGTCGGCTGCCTGCTGATCCCTCGCGGTACTATTTCCTTCTATCTATCCTGACAAGTTTGCAACAGTAGAACGCTAACCCTCTTGAAACATTATTTGAAACCCTGCCTTGAACTACTCCTTGGTACTCTTTCCTTCTGTCAACTATCCTGACAGGCTTGCAACAGTAGAAGGATGCTAACCCTGTTGAAACATTATTTGAAACCCTGCCTTGAACTATCCCTCGGTAAACAGACCTGCTAAAGTTATAACCTGTAATTACACTGTATTTGTACTGTATCTTATGCCGACCTGGGTCTAAAGCACATCAGGAAGCCCTAAATATTAAACCCATCTCCCTTATGTTCTATAACTTTAAGCATAACAAATAAGTGTTCTCAACCTCCAGAGTAGTGAACTGAATACTTTAAAAAGCATAACATACTACACAAAGCCTTACTATATTCCCAGGCTTACTTACCTTGTATTTGCAGGCACTAAGATCCTTGTGTCGGTTAAGCCCTAGACCCCCCCCCCCCCCCCGATCAGCTACGTATGCGAGGTTACAATACTATCTACTGTAACTGCCATTTTTTCAGACAGTCAGTGATTTTAGACCCAGTCGGCTGCCTGCTGATCCCTCGCGGTATGTATATGTGGACTAAGTGATATATGCCTCTAATAGTGACTGTTTTATCTGAATAATCCTAGTTTTAAGTATTTTGCTTACTAGTTAGTCGTAAAATACTATTGAATTACTGGAAGCACGGTACCATTGAAATTAAGCATTTGGTGTGACGCCAAACTGATTATTGAACTGTTTAAACTGTCATTTGACTAATGCTGGCTTATATAACCTTCTAGAGTATATAGCAAAAGAATATTTTGTAGCGACAATCAAGCTTATATGTTAACTGTTTTTAATGGTGAAGCACTAAGTCATTTTATTACTGATGCTTTCTGTGTTTAACTGCATAAGTAGCAGCATTTTAATAACTGCTCCTGTCTTCTGTTTTGAACTGCACAATCTGTAGTGCTATTAAAATAGTTTGAGCCAGGAATATGACAGTATATCACTAAAATTCTAGCTAGTAACAGGACTGTAACAGCTGGAACTAAGATTACTTGAACACTGTGTACCATATTTTATGCCGACCTGGGTCTAAAGCACTATCAGGAAGCCCTAAATATTAAACCCATCTCCCTTATGTTCTAAAACTTAAAGCATAACAGATAAGTGTTCCCAACCTCCAAAATAGTGAATTGAATACTTTTAAAAAGCATAACATACTACACAAAGCCTTACTGTATCCCCTGGCTTACTTACCTTGTATTTGCAGGCACTAAGATCCTTGTGTCAGTTAAGCCCCGCTATGCTTGGACTCGCTCCGTGGCACTCCCTGCCCCCCAATTCCAACCCACTCCCAAGTAGTGCTACACTTATAACCATAAGGCCACACCCCTCCTATCTGAACCAATCCACTTTGTATACTTTTAAACTCCACCCCCAGCCTCCGCCTCTAATTCCATTCTGTACTCTATATCTTGGTATATTTACTATAAAGTTATTAACTCTACCTCTTACTATGATTTCATCCAAAACCTTGCCTCTCACTATGTTACCTCTTTCTGTATTATCCCTTATGTTAACTTCTTATCTCTTCTCTATGTATGAAAGTCAGCATTATCAAGCATTTCATTACCCAAACCAATACCCATCCTATTGCAAATATGGAAGGGTACTGTATAATACTTCCTGCATCTTACTCCTTAACTGTTAAAACATATCAGCCTACTAACTCTAGATACATCAGACCAAAATCCAGACACTATCAAAAAATAATAAGCAAATTCCTAAAGCTCATTATAAGCTTACACTATAACCTCATTATGGATGGAAACATAAACCCTAACCCTGGCCTGCTAACTCTTGAATACTCCACTTCTCACTTTAACATCACTACCAAAAGACTGTTAATAAATAGGTCCCCCAACTCCCTCTTAGCTTTTCATCTAACTATTAGAAGTATAAATAATAAGGTACATGACCTCTTAGCAGTCCACTCTCCTGATATACTGTGTCTAACTGAAACCTGGCTAAACTCAACAACCTCAGATAATGAAGTTTTACCTCCAGGGTATAACGTACTTAATTGGACCGTGCTACCAGGAAGGGAGGAGGAGTAGCTGTACTCTTCAAATCAACTCTGTTACAATAAACCCCATACAACCTCCCCAGGTCAATAATGCAGAAATTCTTTCTACCAAATTTTGGATTAATAACAAAAGTGTAAATATTGTCCGTATTTGCATTCCTCCAGGGAATAATGTCACAACCCTTGCAGATATCCTCCAGTGGTTAGCTAGTAACTATCCCCAAGAAACCATAGTACTTGGTGATTTTAATATAGACTGGAACACCTGTTCCTCAGAGTCTCCCACTACCCATGTTAACCTATATGGGTTTACACAGATAATATCCACCCCACAAGGATAGACAAGTCTAATCGCAAAGAAAGTATAATAGACTGGATACTTATCAATAGTCTCCCCCAATTGTATATGTCTGGGACTCTCCCCGATGACCTCAGTGATCACTTTCTCACCTTTATAATTAAACACAAAACCAATAACCCCCACCAGCCCACCTATAGCCCATTCTCCCATCCCCCCTTCCAGTACTCACCACTCTATCTGCTGGTGTTGCATCACCAGGTAAAACAGTTCCTTCACTCACTAGCTGAATCACATAAAATGATATACTCCTCTTTACTACCCATCTTGTTCACACCCCTCTTGTTCACACCATACCTCCTTACCTTGTATGAAAACCAGTTTCTTACGGGATTTCAGGTCCCAAAAGGCCATACTATCACCCCAGCTGTAAATCCTTCCACCTTCAACCATACTTACAGTACCAGATCCTATCCAACATCTTGTTTAGTCTATCAACATCTCAACCCCAGGCACATTAGCTCTAGATCCAAACACTACCACAAACTAATAAACAAATTCCTGAAGTTCATCACCAAGTATAGACTCAACCTAATACTTGGTGGTGATATTCACCCCAACCCTGGCCCACTCACTTCAGATACACATACCCCCTCTACTTGTAATCTAAGCTACAAACCTACAATGAATAGGCCAACTAACTCTCTCCTAGTCTGTCATCTCAATAATAGAAGCATTAATAACAAGGTACATGAATTGCATGCACTTCTGGATGTCCACTCCCCTGAGATTCTCTGTTTATCTGAAACCTGGTTAAAACCTAACACTAAAGACAATGAAGTGTTACCACCTGGGTACAACATACACAGGCTGGATCGTGCTTCGAGGAAGGGGGGTGGGGTAGCTGTACTCTATAAGTCAGAGTTGAATGTCACCATAGATGTAATACAACCTCCTCAGATTAATAACTCTGAGATTCTTGCCACCAAATTGCAACTTAATAAATGCATTAATATCATCTGTATGTACATTCCCCCAGGTAACAATATATCTACATTTGAAGATATCCTGCACTGGTTATCATGTCACTACCCACAAGAAACCCTACTACTTGGAGACTTTAACATAGACTGGGGCACCTGTTCCTTAGAATCCCCAACCACCCATATTAACCTGCATGCATTTACACAAATCATATCCACCCCTACCAGGATAGGTAAACCCAACCAAAAAGAAAGTATACTTGACTGGGTACTCATAAACAGTCACCCCCAACTGTACACCTCTGGTACCCTCCTTATTGGCCTAAGCGATCACCTTCTCACATATGTAATTAAGCACAAAACCATTAATTCCCAACAACCTTTACTCAGAAAGGTTAGAAACAATAAAAACTTTGACCCTGCCAAATTCCAACAAGAACTAAACTCATGTAATTGGTCAATTCTAAAACACCTCCCCTTAGAGGAAGCAGTAGCATACTTTAACAACAAATTCCTTGACATCCTTGATTTGCATGCACCTGTTCGTTCAAAGAGAACCAAGGCAAAAACTGCACCATGGCTTTCTATAGAGTCTAAACTCAAAATTACCCTTAGAAACAAAGCATGGGCTTTATGGCGTTCTTCTAAAGACCCTCAAGATAACATTAAATACAGGCAATCCAGGAACGAAACCAAAAAATCAATTTTACAAGACAAAAAACAATACTACTGTAATTTACAGACAGTAAATCAAAATAACCCTCAGAAGTTTTGGGCAGGTTTAAATAATCTACTACATCCTGGACAAACTTCAACCCCAATCCCTGCTGCTACTATTGATAAAACCCCTGAAGATGTTTCTGATAGTTTTAACCAATTCTTTACAGAGACAATTCAAGCCCTAGCTAGCCAACTACCTCCTAGCTCCCCTGGTCCTGAAAGTAGCACCCCTAGAAACCTACTTGCGTTCAGCTACCAACCAGTCGCCACTTCACTTATCCGTACCTTGATCAAAAAATTAAAACCCACTACACTTTCTGCTGATCAACTCCCTGCCGAGTACCTACAAAAATCAGCTGATGCTATTGCTTACCCCGTCTCAATACTAATCAATCGAACCATAGTAGAAGCTAAAATTCCCACCATCTGGAAAATATCCTATGTAATCCCACTTCACAAAGGAGGCAGCTCTACTGAATTCTCCAATTATAGGCCAATAGCTATACTCTCTCCACTTGCAAAGATTATGGAAAAATGTATTCATAGACAACTCATGCACCACCTAATCCAAAATCGCCTTATGGCAGACACTCAGCATGGCTTCCGTCCTCATCACAGCACTACTTCAGCCCTCCTAGCCTTTACTAACACCATAAACCATAATCGCAACAATAATTATATATCCTCATCCCTCTTTTTGGATCTTTCCAAGGCATTCGATATGGTTGATCACCAACTTTTAATCCACACCCTGCAAACATTCTGTCTAGATACTGGAGCCCTCCAATGGTTTCAATCCTACCTGAATGGTCGACAGCAGGCTATCCTCTGGCAGAACAAACTCTCTAACCTTCTACCTAACACCCTCGGAATACCACAAGGCTCTATACTAGGGCCCTTGCTGTTCTCCATCTTCATTAACGACCTTTATACTGTCATCCCAAAAGTCAGCTGTATCCAATATGCTGATGACTCTACTCTGATTTGCTCAGCCACATCTCCAGTAGAGTTATGGTCAGCTACCCAGACCACCTTTAATACAATAGAAAACTGGCTTTCTGAACATCGTCTGATCCTAAATCCCAAAAAAACTAAAATGCTGTTATTTTCACCAACACGTAGGTCTACCGCTTTCACCTTTACCATAAAATCAAATGAGGGCACAATAATCTCCCCTGACCCATCTACAAAACTATTAGGTGTCATCATAGACAATAATCTCAAATTTGACCTACATGTTAACCAAACTATCAAAACCATCAATAAAAAACTAGGGTCACTTTACAGAATAAAAGCCTTCCTAACCCCTCCAGCTAAAATTGCCATAGCTCGCTCTCACCTTCTTTCAACCCTTCTGTATGCATCCCCTCTACTCTCGAATTTGAACAAGACTGTCCTTAACAAACTCTCAATTTGCTACAACCACATTGCCAGGTTTGCCACTGGGCTGCTTTTAGGACACATCATTGCATCAATCTAAATCAGCTTGGTTGGCTTGAACTACCTAGCCTAATCCAGTATAACCAACTGATTATGGCCTATAAAATCCTCTATAATCCAGACAATACTCCTGCACTTAAAAATATTATCACCCCCTATAACAATCCTAGACTGCTTCGATCCTCTAACTACTAATTCAGACTAGCAAAATTAATAACACAGCCGGTGATTCTCTCTTTGCAAACACTGTAAGTAGATCCTGGAACTCTCTTCCAGCTGATATTACCTTACTTTCCACCTTAGGTCAATTTAAAACTAGACTCAAACAACATTTGTCACTTAACTGGCTATGTCAATGTATCAAGCCTGGCTAACTCGAATGTGTAAAAATCTGTTAACCAGTTTACTGTGTAATTTAATTTTATCCTGACTTGTGCTCAGGACTAACTGTAACCTGTGGAACTTGTTTAACTTGCTTACTTATGTAATCTCTGTAAATAGTCTGTAATATGTAATGCTGGTATTATGTAATGCTGTATCTGCTTACCCTTGGAGCTTTTCTCCCCGGGCCTCCGCTGAAAATGGACATGCATCGAGTCGGACTATCCCGGTCAACAAATTTAAAATAAAATAAAAAATAAAATCTAGAACAGTTAAAAATAATAAGAACTTTGACCCTGCCAAGTTTCAAGAGGAACTTAAATCATGCAATTGGTCTCCCCCAGAAAACTTGCCCCTGGATGAAGCTGTCTCTTACTTTAATAAACAATTCCTGGCCATACTTCACTCCCATGCTACTGCCTGCTCCATTAGGACTAAAACAAAAACTGTGCCGTGGTTCTCTAACAAAACCAAATCAAGAATTTCACTTAGAAATAAGGCATGGGCCACGTGGAGTACCACTAAATCTCCTCAAGCTCAAAATAAATATTGGAAATTAAGGAATGAGACTAAAAGAGCCACTTTACTAGATAAAACTACTACTTCCATCTTCAGAATAGTAATGAATAAAATCCTCAAAAGTTTTGGACTGGTATAAATAAATACTGCACCCAGGACAAACCACCACACCTACTCCTTCAGCCTCCCCAGATAAACCATCAGATGATGTTGCTAATGACTTTAATGGTTTCTTTACTGAGACTATCCAGGCCCTAGCCAGTAAACTACCTTTTGGTTCCTCTAACTTACAGCATCCCATTCCCAATACTCCTCAGCCTCCTTCTAGTCTCCACATCTATTATCTGTTCCCTGATCAAAAAACTAAAACCCACAATCCCGTCTGCTGATCTTCTCCCTGCTGAGTATCTGCAAAAAGCTGCAAATATCATAGCATATCCCATTTCCATTCTAATCAATTATAGCATATCAGAAGCTACAGTCTCCTCTATCTGGAAAGCTTCTCATGTCAATACCACTCCATAAAGGCGGTATCTCCACTGAACTCTCCAATTACAGAACTATAGCTATCTTATCACCACCGGCTAAAATTATTGAAAAGTGCATCCATAAGCAGCTTCTGCACTATCTAATCCAGAACCACCTACTGGCAAAATCTCAGGATGGCTTTAGACCACATCATAGTACCACCTTGCCCTTCTTACCTTCTCTGATGCTGTTAAGTATAACAGAAGCATTAACAAACTATCCTCTGCCCTTTTTTGGATCTACCAAAGGCTTTTGATATGGTTAACCACCAACTACTTATTTCTACTTTTTAAGCAATTTCCTTAAACAATCATTCTTTCCACTGGTTCCAGTCATATCTCTCCGATAGACAACAAGCCGTCCTATGGCAGAACAAACTATCCAACCTGTTTCCCAACACCCTTGGTGTCCCCCAGGGATCCATTCTGGGTCCCCTTTAGTTCTCCATTTTCATTAATGACCTCCATACAGCCATTCCAAAAGCTAATTGTCTTCAATATGCAGAAGACTCTAATTTGATATGCTCTGCCACTTCCCAACCACTATTGTAGATACTAACCCAAAATACATTTAACATAGTCGAAAACTGGCTTTCTGAGCATCGTCTAATTTTAAATCCAAACAAAACAAAGCTTCTACTTTTGTCTCCCATTCAAAGGTCCTCTGTATTACCCTTCTCCATTATATCTAGTAATGGTACCACAATCTCCCCTGATGACTGCACAAAACTTCTAGGTGTTTTGGTTGATAATCTTAAATTTGATAAGCATGCCAACCAAACTACCAAAACCATCAATACAAAACTTGGAACATTATATAGAATTAAACCATTTCTTTCCCCACCTGCTAGAATTGCCATATTCCGCTCTCATTTACTCTCTACCCTTTTCTATACTTCCTCTATACTCACCAACTTAAACAAAAGTGATCTTAATAAACTCTCTTCCTGTTACAACCACATAGCTAGATTTGCCACTGGTATGCCTTATAGAACACATCATTGTAAAAACCTAAACTATCTTGGTTGGCTAGAGCTACACAGCCTATTAAAGTACAACCAACTAATAATTGCTCATAAAGTACTTAACCAACCAGATAATACACCTTCTCTTAAAAATATTATCTACCACCACTGTAACCTTAGACCACTTTGCTCATCTAATAGATTGGTAGTCCAAACTGTTAAATCCAAAAATTTTGCCGGAGACTCTCTGTTTGTGAGTTCTGTCAGTAAAACTTGGAACTCCCTGCCTGCTGACATCACTCTAGAGACCTCCCTAACACAATTTAAGAAAAGTTTCAAGCAATATTTTAATTCGCATTGGCTATGTTCTTGCTCTAAACCTGACTACATTTTTGGAAATACTTGTGTACTAATACTATTCAATCTGTTATTGTAAGTGTTCTACACCATAAATTTGTTAGATTGTATAACTCAAATATCAACTGAGTCTGTAAACTTAGCTAAATGTGTATTTTTGTCATGTTTGCTTTTGTAATTATCTTTGGAGCTTTTCTCCCCTGGCCTCCACTGAAAATGGACATGTATCTAGTTGGACTATCCCGGTCAACAAATGAAAAATAAAAAATAAAATAAAATGTTCATAGGAAGGGGAATGGGTACCAGTGTGCAAGACACACTGCAGAATCGGCTTATGTGCATTGACTTAGTATGTATGTGAATACTAGGGCATATGCCAGGTAGGCTATTCTGTAAAGGTAAGATAAAGATAGTAAATCAGAAGTGAGGTATACAATTTTTTTTGTCTTAAATGTGACACTATGCACCATAAAGGTTTAATTCCAAATGTGTATGGAAACCTGTATATGTTGATGTTTTGATTAGCTGGTTGTTTTTGTTATTTGCTCTGTTATTTCATTGGTGTGTTTATGTATGTGTGTGTCACTCCCCTTAACAGGATTCATGCTGAGGTACCACAGTTTAATAAAGTTGAATTTATATGTATAATCATGCATCGTTGGCCTCCTATTCACAACTCTCTCTCTCAATGCGATTTGAATGCTATGATTGAAAGCTTGATGTATATTCCCATTCCCCTTTGGGTTGTTTTCATCAACAGTCCTCTCAAAAGACTTTTCCTTTGTATCAGTCACAACTACCAGAGGTATTTTAAGAGCTTCATGCTTCAATTTATATTTGATTTTCTGGAGTGACAGAATTTCCTCCAAAAGTTGGCTTCGGAGATGACCCTCAGCTAGTCTCTTCACTTTTCTTTGTTCTTTCCTAAGATCTAGCACAGAGGAGAAAATATTTCTGATGATATGTATATAAACCAGTAACTCCAGGCTTGTCTACTGTGAGTGATGCCTTTTTCCATGATAGAGTAACTTTGTACATTTTGCTTGTGGTGGTCAGTGGAAGCCAGTTGTTAAACAGACTTTACCTAATGGTCTTCAAGTGCAACAACCTGTGTGCTGAAGGGCTCAGTGCAGAGACTGCTAGAAGTCAGTATTGCTTCTACTGCTTGACTCAAGAATATGTCCAGGTCTACGTCTTCCATTGTCTGGAGACTTTATACATGGAAATTTTTACATAGATCTTTTTATACACCTTTGACGATGAATAAAATAAATAATAAAGATAATCTATGTAAGAGATGTAATGTAGAAATTAATGCTGACTGAGCTCATATGTTTTATGACTGTATAAAATTGAAAGAATACTGGAAGTCAATTAATGAATTTTTGCAGGCTCTTTTTACAGATAATTTCATTATTTCTAAATCTCTTATATTATTCAACACACCTGTACCTCAAAGTGTTAAAAAGGTTAAGCTTCCCTTGTTATGGTCTATTCTAGCAGTGGCTAGGAAAATAATAACCAGAAATTGGATTTCAGATACACCTCCTTCGTTCAATGAATTTAAAAATGTTATGAATATAGTGTGCCATATGGAAATAAACACAATTAGGTCAAGAACAACTAGAAAAACATCTTATTATATTGTATGGGATAATTTACAAAATTTGTTAAAAAAATCCTAATTTCAATAGCATGGTATTTTAGTTTAATTAATTGATCTGATTGTAGTGGATGTCTTTGTAAATACTTTAGTTGTTTTGTTGAATGTTATAATCATATCTATTTTTAATTACTTGTATAAAATTGTTATGATATTTCTCTTGTATGTTAAAACAATAAACCTGTTTTGAAAAAAAAAAGAATATGTCCAGGTAATATCATTGCTGCAGCCATGTGAATATTTTAGCTCATAATTCATGGAATGTCACTTTCTGGACTATCATTCTAGAGATAGGCCTCTTCTAGAGTATGCTGTTTGGAATAACCACTGGTAAATTGCTGGCTTTCTCTTACCTGTGTTTGGACTACCTTGGAATCTTTCCCATTGGTTTAAACCACTACAAAGGTCTGTCAGTGTTTTCACTGAATGTAATGATCTTTGAGAGAAGCTCCTGGAGTTAATCTCTTGTTCACCTACCCCGTCTTCCTTTTAGAAAGTAGTGTATATAGTGAAAGTTGGGGATTTAATGGAAGGCTTGTGATTCTGTGAATCCTTCTGTTTTTGTGTGCTCATTTTCTTGTGTGCAAGTGCCATCTGGTTGGTTTTATGATTTAGAAATTAGTTTATTGGCAGTGTGCATACCCTATTAAGCACAGGGTTGCTAGTCTGAGTTATGTAGTTTGTAGATTCTGCAGATGCAGCTGCTGAAAACATTGTAATTGTGAAGGTGTTCTAAAAAAATTCTTTAGTTACCGGAAAAGCTCACCCAGACTCTGCCACAACTTGCTGTGAGGGAAAAGTTAGTTTGCTTTGCTTTCTTGTATTTTGTATTACATTGTTGCCTTCTATGTTGATTTGTTTTCTTTATACTGTGTTTTACTTGTATTCTGCTTTTAATGGTATGTTAAAAGTAGGAAAGAGACCACAGCTGTATCTTGCAAGTCACACACATTTTTCCCACTCTCACACCCTGGAGCTGTTGTGTTCTTAAACTCAACTGTCTTTCTAGTTGCCTGGCCCTTATGTTAATTTGACTACATATCTCCTTCCCTCTCCCCTTTCATTGGCTGTTGTAAGCACAAAATTATCATTTTGTGAAATCACTCTCTTTCAACTATTTAAATGTATTGGCCATGCCACTGTTTTCCATAGAACCAAAATACAAAGTGTTCACCCCCTTTCAATCTGTCTTGCTCTTTTAAAATTGGTGGCACTCCACTTAGACTAAAGCTTAAGTTATCCCCCTTATTCATATGTAACTGCTTAGTGCACACTGCTGTGCGTAGGATATTAACATATTTTGTTTCCATCTTACCTTTAAAATCTGCAACTTCTATTGCAGGAACACCAATTATTTGAGGGCCCACATTCTGCCTCTCAGTAGTCATCTTGGGGTTATTGCTTCTGTTTTCTCCTGGTGAGAGAAGGAGCACAAGGACATTATTTCCTGGAGACTGCTGATCACCGGAAAGCCGAATAACTGCTTCATAGGTGACAGCTTGGAATTTGTGCTTATGTTCTGCTGTTGGTGAGACAAGTAGCAAAGTGCATTGATTTCTGACTGCTTCTGGCCGGGAAGTGAGTATCTCTGCTTGACATTCCTGATTGGTCTGGTTACTATTCAAGGCATCTACCAGGAAAAGGCTACAGCAAGCCTACAGACCCTTGCATCATCTGGGACAAGACTGTGGATCACATCTTGGGATTGGTGCTAATGTTTTATTTCTGGTGAGAGAAGAAGCAAAGGAACATTGTATCTCAACAGAGTAAAGCTGTGCGGACACCAGCACT
Source organism: Protopterus annectens (assembly GCF_019279795.1). Taxonomy (NCBI): domain Eukaryota; kingdom Metazoa; phylum Chordata; order Ceratodontiformes; family Protopteridae; genus Protopterus; species Protopterus annectens. The sequence continues at coordinate 1,566,074,623 of NC_056735.1, forward strand.
GGTAGTAGGCAGGTAGTAGTTGTTCACGTGACTCCCCTCTTTTCATCATTCTTGACAAGCTAATTCTTTGTTTTCAGTAAGTACTGGTTGATTTGTTTCTGACTTCAGAGTATCTGCCTAATTACTTCATCCTTAAATTTTCAGTCTGCTTATTAGTTTCCCCTCAAGTGTTTGGCAGTGCCCTGCATAGACACAGACACCTTGAGCGGCTTTTTTCCTGTAAAAGTGCAATTGACATTTCACCAATACCTAGTTGCACACAGGACAACTAGTTTGCAGTGACAAGCACTTCCCCAGATTTGCAAACCAGTTACTCCTGACATTGCTTTATATTCTCACTTCAACTGTCTAATCAATAAAAGGGTCTGTTGCCATGGATATGAACTTTCCCACTATCTCCGTTACCAGCTTGGTATGGGCATCTTGAGGCAATGTAGAAATTACCTCGTCGCCTCACAGTACGACATTGTCCTGTTCGATTCTCAGCTAGAGCGTCTTCTGTGTGGAGACATGCGTGAATGGGCGTACCTTCGTTGAAGGTTGTGTGTCAGGGCCGGCAACTCGGCACATAAAATTCTACTGCCAATCATTAGCGGACAGGAGTTCCGCTGTGGTGACCCCTAACAGGGAAAAGCTGAAAGACACAACAACAACAACAACAACATTGACAATCAGTTAATTCTCAAACTGATATGGTATGTGAGAGATGTATTTACACAATGTCACTGAAGCCAAAGCTCTCACATAAAAGTACTCCCGATGTCAATAAGATTATAGGTTCATAGGTTCATACTAGGCTATCTGCCCAAGGGTATTTATAAGCCTAGCCCATAGTTATGTGGCTTTCGCCACCCCTTTAGTTTGAATAAAACTATGCCTATTATTTTGCTGTGCCTCTGTCAAGCAGTGACACTGAAGTAATCCCTGGGGTATATCTGCGATCTCCCATCCATTGGTCAAGATTCCTCTTGAACAAGGCCAGCGAGGTGCTCTGCCTCACATGTACCGGGATTTTGTTCCACAGCATAGAGAGTCTCTGGGTGATGAATCTGTCCCTCCAGCACGTTCTATTAATAACCGTGTCAAGGTTTAAGTCTCCCGCCCTTGTGGTTCTGAGGGATCTAGATTTTTTGAGGTGAAGCATATTCATCAAATCTGGGTTTGACATGGCCTTATATGTCAGGCACAGGTCACCTCTGAGCAAGCGGTATGAGACTGAATAGAGCTGGAGTTCTTTCAGTCGGGCAGCATAAGACATATTTTGAGACCCTTTATCCTTTTGGTGAGGAACTTTTGGGGCCTTTCCAGCTGCTGCAGGTGTCGGGTCAGATACATTCGAATGGTGCATTGTACTCAATCATAGGTCTAATGAGTGATGAGTACAGGGGACGATGACCTCCTTGATCTAGATGTGAATCCCTTCATGATCAGGTGGGCAATGTAGAAGGTTTTCCTAACTACTTTAGCAACATGAGTGTCAAACGAAGGCTACTGTCAACCTGTGTCCCCAGATCCCTGATGACTTCTTCTGTGCTCAGTGGATTGCCACCTATATGGTAGCTAGGGGTAACCTTGTTTTCCCGAAGGGTATGACTATGCATTTCTTGGCGTTTAACTTTAGGCCATGGCTCTGGCACCAGTTATCCATTTCTGTGAGGCCCTTCTGAAGGATATCTGTGTCAGATGTGTTTTCGACTATGGCCCAGTTTGCAGTCATCTGCAAACTTTGTCAGCCATAACCCTCCTGTGTTTGCTTGTACTTCAGAAAAGTAGATGCCGAACAAGAGTGGACCCAGGACTGAGCCCTGTGGGACACCACTTGTGACAGGCTTTGAGTCTGACATGGCTCCAGCAACTCTGACCCTGTGGGTTCTGTCACTTAGCCAGTTTGCAACCCATCTTGTGATGTATGGGTTTACATTCAAGCTGATGAGTTTTTCGATGATACCTGAGTGGGGTATTGCGCCGAAGGCCTTTGCCAGGTCGAGGTAGGCTGTATGGACTGCCTTTCCCTCATCAATGGCCTTGGTGACTGTTTCGAAAAAGTCAACCAAGTTTAAAAGGCATGATCTGCCTTTGACAAAGCCAAACTGGGTTGGATCCAAAGTCTGCAAGTTCCCTATGTCTTTATTTATGAGTTCCATTATGATCCTCTCCATGGCTTTGCAGAGAAGGCTTGTCAAGCTAATGGGACGGTAATAATAAGTCTCCCAGATTGTCAGTAATACACACGTTGCACCCATCACACACAATTCCAAGCAGACATATAGACCCACATATGCTGAGGCACTTAAATGTAACCTTCCTAAATCCCAAAGACCTCCTAGATGAAGTACACACAACAAATACCCTCAGCAGCCCAGAATGCACTCTTTCAAAACAACACCTATATCAACTCATACAGCCACATCTTATGCGGCTTCTACTTCTAAGCCCATAAGGCAAGCCACCACACAGTCCAATATTCTGGTCATTGGAGACTCCATCGTGAGACACACTGATGTCCCAGGCTGAGAAAAGAGAAAGTCACAGTCAGTTGCTTACCAGCAGGTAAGATCTGCCACATTACACACTCACTCTGGTCATTGGACCACAAGTACCAGTATGACTCAGTCATAGTCCATGTGGGTGCAAATGACCTGTGATGTACCTCCCTAGACTACATGAAGAGAGACATTGTGGAGCTTTCAGAATAAGTCTCCCAGGTTGGTATGAGCCTAGCATTGAGCAGCATTTTACCTTCTCTAAGTATGATGCCATAATGCGAACAGAAATGACTGACTTTAATAATTGTCTAAGTTTTTGGTGTCATTCTATGGGGGTGCAATATTTCTCAGCATGGAAGGAGATGGCAAACAGACCACACTGCTTTGCCAGGGAAGGTCTGCATCTCTTCTGTCTAGGCTTTCGAGTATTAGCTAAAACATTGTCTTTCCCTAAAGTACCTTTTTTAGGCAATGCCAAATTGAAAGTACTTCTGACATAGCAAATCAAAACCAAGAAAATCTAAAGGTATTACTGCTCAGTGCTAAGAGTCTAAATAAAAAAAACACCACTCCCTAGAAGCTCTATTCACCCTAGAGAATGCTGACATCTGTACAGTCACTAACACATAGTTTAAAGCTGCGGGAAGCACACAGACAGTGCAAGGCTATAATGCCTTCCACACATTTAGACCAGCTACTACACAGACAGGGACTAAAGGTGGAGATGTTTTGATTTACATCAAATATAAGTATACCTCAAGGCTGATCAAGCAGGACAATGTACTTGATTTACTCCATGTTCAAATCACCATAGGCAAAATCCAGTACCACTTCCTTGCAAGCTCTAGGTCTCCTTGTATGACCCACCTTACCATGTATTTAAACTTATTGGGAACACTCAGTATCCAACCCAATACCATATTCTTCAGCAACTTTAATTACCCCACTGTTAAATGGGAATTCTATACGACATAAAATGTACAGGCACAGAGATTCCTGGATTTTGTAAAACACAAATTCCCTGGACCAGATTGTAAGTATACCAACCAGGGGTGCAACCATACTGGATCTGGTCTTCACTAATGTGACTAATATGAGAGAGTGCTGCACACCCCCAGTGTAATATCTTCTCTGGTAAGGTCAGATCACAAAGTGGTCTTTTTGGAAGTGTAAATAAAACCTGTATCCCCAGCTTTCCCTGGAATATTCAGGAACTACTCTAAGGCTAACTTCCTGTTATTAACTGATAAACTGGCAAAATTTCAACCCCCATAAACCCTGAAAACACTGCTGCCTATGCCAAACTGTTCACAGAAACCCTGTAGAGGTATGTTAATAGCTGCATAGAGGCAGCTGTACTCACCACGAAGAAGTACAGAACTAACTTAGAAAACAAGCCACTCTGGTGGAATCACTAAATCAATAGGCCGTATAACAGAAGGAAGAAAACCATGGCAAAAGTTAGTAGGTGCAACACCCAGCAGGAAAAAAGTGCTCTTATCAAACTAGACAAAATACTTAGAGGACAGATAAAGTTTACCAAAACCATATTTAAGGTAAATTTGGCCTCCCAGGCCAAGGACAATCACAAGGCATTTTTTAGCTATGTCCACAACCTCAAAAGCAATACACAATTGTGTGTAGAGCTCATTATAAATGGAACCATCTATACGAAGCCAGAAGCAAACCTACTGGCCAACAAATTCAGCTCCAGCTTTACCCCTCTCTCCCCCTCAACTTTCCCTCAGGAAATACCATCAGATAGAACTCCCCTTAATATCATTAGGGAACAGTTCCTTAATGGTCTCTCTAAAGCCAAGAACACTGCATCAGTGTCCCAGATAATATCCTAGGATGCCTTCTAAATAGCATGAAACATGACCTTATCAGATCTTCTGGAATTGCTATTTAACTGTAGCCTCCAAACAGGCTTTGTGCCTTATGAATAGAGAACAGCAACAGTCATCCCTCTGCACAAAGGTGGGCCATCTACAGACCCTGGAAAATACAGGCCCATAAGTCTCACTAGTCTTGTATGCAAAGCCATGGGAAGAATTATCATGAAATGATCGATAATGGTATAATAAACATCCAGACACTGGACCCAATACAGTTTGGTTTCATCAAGGGCAGGTCATGCCAACTCAACCTGGTGGACTTTTTTTAGAAGGTCACCAAAGCAGTGGATTAGTGCAAAATGGTTCACACTGCCTAACTTAACCTGGACAAGGCATTTGACACAATACCCCACTTGGTCATTGTTGACAAACTCAGTAGGTTAGGTACAAATATGTAGGTTATTTGGTGGATAGCCAATTGGCTCACAGACAGGATCCAGGAAGTTAGAACTGTGGAGTCCACCTCTACAAAGAGGTCAGCCACAAGTGGAGTCCCTGAGAGATCAGTCCTTAGACTGCTCTTTTCTGGCATTTACTTCTCTGAAGTCATGGCCAATGTCAGTGATCTCTGGCTGACTAAATTTGCAGATGATTGCAAATTAAGAGCTGTCACTGAATTCCACACTGACATAAATGTTCTCCAGGAAGGGCTGATACAGACAAGCAATTGGTTTCAAAGCCATGGGCTAAAAATGCATAATAGTATCCTTCGGGAAGTCATCTACCCCTGGTAACAGTCATATTGACAACACACCCCTTAGAGATGACTGAGTAGTCGGGGACTTAGGGGCACACACACACAATAATCTAGCTTTTGACCATCACATGTCTACAGAAGTGAATAAATTATTCTATGTTGCACAACTTATAAATGAAAGTATGGCATCTAGGTCCAAGGAAATCATTGTTCCACTGTATTTGGCATTCATCAGACCTATCATTGAGTACAGTGCCCCTTCTGATGTGTACCTAACCAAGCATATCCAACATCTGGAGCATCCACAGAGGTTCCTCACTAAAAGAATACAGGGTATAAGTAAAGTGTCTTATGCAGACCGCCTTAAGGCCTATCCCTGTATTCAGTCTCTTACAGGCTGTTGAGGGGGAGATCTATGCCTGGCATACAAGGCGTTGTCAGACCCAATTATGATGGACCTCCTGCATATCCTCAAATCAAACAGCACCAGAATTATCCAGTCTAAAGACTTAAACCTTTCCTGTGATATAAATGTGAACTGCTGGAGAGACAAGTATGTGTTCCAGGGATGACTACTTCTCTGGAACAGGCTCCCCCTTCCATGTGAAGCAGAGTTCCACCCTAACCCAATTCAAGAGTAACTTGGAAAATTGGATAGAAAATAGGAAATTCATCTCTAGCTTGGCACCTATATCTGTAATGGACACAGGTAAAGTGTAAATGTTTCATCTCAGAGACCCCTGCTTATAAATGTTTCATCTTCCAAGCCCCTGCTTACAATTATCAAGGGTATCAGAACTTGTCAGAGATTTGGAATGCATATCTAGGCTTAAAAAAGCCCTTGTGGTTGTTAGTCTAGTAAACACATTGGAACCTATATAAACTTGCTTAGGAAGGCTGCCTTGAATATCTTCAAATATAGTGAATGTGTATGTCAAATAAGGGTTTCTTGAACATCCCAGATTTTCTTCTGTACTCATACTGTCAAAGATCAATTGATGTAAACCTTGTTTTATTTCACAGGTTATCTCCATGTTGGTGGCATTGTTATTTCTGTGGTCGTGGTTGCAATGGTGATAGCAGTATGTGGACTGGGGGTGTGTTATGCACAGAGACGAGGATACTTCTCAAGTAAGTGGACTCTTAAATGGATCACTGCACATAGAAGTTAATGTTGTTCAGTGAATTGCATTTAAAATATCTTTGCCTTGATCTGTAAAATGACTGCTCACAATTTTTGTAAAGTTCTCCGAAGAAGTGCCTGGTTTGAAAGGTGTGAGACAAAAGGTATGCACCCACATTTCTAAACTGAAGTGGCATTTCATAGCTTTATCCAGTTTCATTATTATTGTTACTTAGATTTTTAGCAGTATTGTTTAATCCCTACCACCTGAAATTAGGGCAAGGTCAACTATAGTTCATGCTGTAAAGATATCACAAGCTTATTGCAAAATAATATTGTGGATAGAAAATAGTTCTTAATACTGAAAGTATGAGTCACATATATGAAATGCATGGAAAAGATGATTTTATTGATTTGGTGTCAAAACTGGGTTGTGTTCATACATTAAGATGTTCTTCATATTCATATTGATCACTGCTCCAGTAGCCTAAGCTATATGGGTTATATCTTACATAGGATATGACAGCTGTTCAGGTTCCAAAGCTTCAGAGGGCACCTTCCATTTGCCCAAACCATCAGTTAGCTTGAGCTGATCTGACTAAAAAGACAGGTTTTGGGTGCTAAGCCTTTCAGAGCTTTCCTGCCATTGAAGAGAGTGTCCAGTGCAGGCTTTTGAGGATCAGCTTGTAATCCACAAAGAACAAACTGCAAACTAAGATAGTTAAAACGTATGGACACAGTACACCTGGAGCCACAATTCACAATAAAAAGTTGTTTTAATATTGAAATGCTGATAAAACAAGTAAAAGATATAGAGCTTTCGTCTTCTTAATGAAAACTTCTTCAGATAAACCCATGTTTGAAAATTTGAGTCCATATATACACCAGTCTAGATCACATGAATGCCAAGCCCCCACTTATGTCATGCTTCCTTCGGGAGGGTTTAGAGAGGATTTTTAGAAAATTTAAAGGTCATGCAGGTAAAAACTGATATGACTTACAACAGATTTAAGTTAGTTTATACATGTACTTCTGATTTTTTTTATATACTAATAATGTACTGGCAACATATTGCAGCCATCATCTTTCTAAAGATTCCTGTTTTAAAATACAGGTGATGGATATTTGGTCATTCAAACCAGGCCAGTTCATGGCATTAAGTTTCAATTGCCATCGAAGTTCACATTTTTCCAGATTGAGTGTCCACGGGCCCCCACTATCTGAGAGGACAAATTGTTCTAAAATGAAAAATGTAAAGATATGGTCGAGAAATTGCACGGTATGTTTGGAAAGAGCATTGGTATCCTTTTTAGTTCTAACATCATAAATGTGCTCATAAATTCTGTCATGTAGACTTCTTTCAGTCTTACCAACACAAAACCCTTCACAATGTTGACAATGAGCACAATAAATGACTTCAGTAGAATTACAATTAAAATATTACTTGGGTCTAAACTGGACACCATTAATGACAAATTACCAGTTAAAATATACTCACAATACAGGCAGCAGCTCCCTTTTGCCATCCCAAAGTGCTTTGATTGTTGTACTGATTTCTTCTCAAATAAAGCTTCGAGGTTTTGCCCCTTCTTATAAAGCAATGGCTGAAGCCAAACCTACATGTTCTCTAATGTGTTTGTCATTTGTCAGAATATTCCAATTTTTAGTAAGCATGCCTCTAGTATGGTAGCTGTCGGGATGAAATACTGTAATAAAGGAATTCTTATAGTTATCGATCCTGTTAGTGATATGTATGGATGTTTGTGTACCCATAACCGATGGACTGAAATGGTCTTGCACTGTTGGCCCAAGGAAGAGTACAAAGTGCTTCCTTTCACATTTATTCATGACCTTGATCATTAATTCATTACTAACAGTAAGTGGATATCCATGTTTTGAAAACATGTCCCTTAACAGGTTGCATTCATCCAAAAACCTTTCCTCATTTATGATCATTTGGGCAGCATGGATGACTTGGCCTTTGACAACCACTCTCTTCTGCACTTTGCTGTTGCTCGAATTGCAAGTATATTTTGACTGTCAATTTGTCATTAAAGGTGTCCAGTTTAGACCCAAACAATATTTTAATTATAATTCTACTAAAGTTGTTTATTGTGCTCAGTGCCAACATTGTGAAGGGTTTAATGCTGGTAAGACAGAAAGATATCTACATGAAAGAATTTATGAGCACATTTATGACATTAGATCTAAAAAGGATACCAATGCTCTTTCCAAACATACCATGGAATTTCCTGACCATACCTTTATATTTTTCATTTTAGAACAATTTGTCCTGTCAGATAGACGGGGGCCTGTGAACACTCAATCTGGGAAAAACTTGAACTTCGCTGGCAATTGAAACTTAATGCCATGAACTGGCCTGGTTGGAATGACCAAGTATCCATCACCTGAATTTTAAAACTGAAATCATTAGGTGATGGCTGCAATAAGTTGCCAGTACATTATTAGTATGTAAAAAATTAGAAACATATGTATAAACTAACTTGAATCTGTTGCAATTAATGTCAGTTTTTTTACCTGCATGTCCCTTTAAATCTTCTAAATATCCTCTTTAAATCCTCCCAAAGGAAACATGACATCACTGGGGCTTGGCATTCATGTGATTTAGACTGGTGGGTGTATGGCCTCAATTTTTCAAACATGGTTTTATCAGATGTTTTCATTAAGAAGACAAAAGCACGTATATTTTACTTGTTTCTATCAGCATTTTAATATTAAAGCAACCTTTTTATCGTGAACTGTGGCTCCAAGTGTACTGTGTCCATACTTTTGAACTACCTTGGTTTTGAGGATCAACATTTGGCTTGTTCTGTTCCATTGCTGGGCAAAAACGTTCCCTCTGGGGAAAAACCTTCCACGTATTATTTTTAATGTTTAAATTTAATTTCCTGTGTGGGGAAGTACTTTTTAAAGCTAGGAATATGTGATTTTATTGACTGTCCTGTGCCTTTGCTAGACTTTTAAACAAGAGTGCTCTTTTGAGTTTGGTAGTTTAAAAATCGAGTTAACATTCTAAATCCATTTTTTCTGTGGCAAAACTGTTTAAATTTCTTTTTGGGTCCGGTAAAATTTATTAGAATGTTTTTACCGTGCTTTTGTTGGAAAGAGTGACTTTATACTGCTGTTGATATTTTACATGCTTATGCTGCTTTGTTTCCCAAGGGAAGAGGTACCATTTTCTGCTTGACCATGCAATAAACTGCTGGTCCCAGTGTCTTGTTCTTCTTCCAGTCACAGAAAGAAAAAGTTAACTTTTACCACTACAGCAGGCTAGCAATTTGCCTCAGCTATAGATGGGTGACATTCTGTGGCAAAAGCTGGTTTGTCAGACCACTCATCTTTTCCCCTAGATTCATGTGGTGATGCACGTACAGCCACTATGGACAAAGCATTAGTCATGTCTTCTATGGTTGTTGGGGTCCCCTTAGTGGACAAGGAGGAGACACTTTTGATGGTGTTAGGAGAAGTGGCAGGGAAGGTGTCCTTGCTTAACCAGAATGTTGTGCCAATCACCTGGGAAACTATTGCTACCATTAAAAACCTTGCTTGCTCTAAATTTCCTGTCATAAAGAAACAGAAAGTTAAACATTTATCTTCTCCTGCTCTCTTTACAGTGGACAGGAGTGGTTTATTAAGTCTGGCTCAGAGTCTTGTATGCACTGTTTATCCTTATCAGATGGTTTCTGGTAATAGACAAAGATTCCATTTTCTTGAGGAGATTCAAGAAAATGAATCTGGAGAAGAATGTGATAGAACATATACAGATTTTTCTCTTCAGAATTTTGATTGACTCAGAGGAGAGGATGTAGTCTGAATCTCCCTGTCAAGGATTCTCTGAGAAAGAGACAATTTCCAGAATGTGCCAGTGTTTTCAGTGGGACAAGACTAAGTTTTTCGGTCCCTCAGAAAACACTATAAAATTTTACATCTGGAATTCCAAGAATCTCCTCCCATCCCCCAGTGCTGCCAGCATTGGAAGATGTTTATTGCAGCCTGTGGTTTCCCTGATATCCAGCCAGTTGTACCCAAGAAAGCAGGTAGAATGTACAAAGTTCCATAGTCTTTCAGTTTCTATACACTCATCCCAGATCTGACCCATCAGCTATAGCATTGTAAAGAAAAATCAAACCGCTACTCCACAGCCGTTTTAAATATGTATTTTTACAGTATTTATTAAAAGATGTTAAAATTTGTTTCAAACGCAACACTAATTATCAGGTTGATCACCAGTCAACTCGATTCCTTCTCAGTGAGAACACCACTACTTATAAAAATAGACACAAATGTTCCGTGTTTAAGCATATAAAGCTAATGCGGCAAAGGTCCTTCAATGCGTTCAACTATATCATAGTACTTTAAACGTCTCTGCGATATAAACCGCTTGCTGAAGCAAAAATAGATGTTACTCGAGAGAAATACAAAGCTCAATATTCAAAGCCAAATAACTGACAGTGCTCCGAGTTCTCTCATAATATAAAGCACTCCATAAAAGTCATAAGCATTTCCTACTCTGTTGAACGTAAAACTAAAATCTTTCAAACTGCACTTCACCTTGCGCTTGCATATAGATACATGAATGTTTGGCACAACAGAACTCTTCAGTACAAAATTCTAAGTAGCAAAATTCAAAGAACCAGTAAATTCTCCTTAAGTTGGAGGTGTAGATGTAACGTCCCAAATCAACTTATGATAAGCGCTTTTGGAAAAACCTTCATCAGATCATACTAAACAGGGACATCATTGCTCGTACTTATACCAAAGTTCTATCCAATAGGATTCAAAATAGCAGACAACACCTTCTTCCCAATTATCTCCATCCATTCAGCAGCATAATTCAGTAGCACGCCTATTTCTCAACCAATAGTACGTCTCCTTGCTTTAAGTATTGGTTTAAGCGGAATTACTGCATTCAAACCAGGAGCTCAATCTGCTCGTAAGTTTACGATCCATTTGGTTTCACAAATTTCAGTTTTGTTGGTAATATCACCTTTTTTAATGTCCTCGGGTATTTTTTTCAATAACTTTATCTAGAGACATCATGGATTTCAGGAATGGTCGGATATTCGAATGACATTTATTCCCTCCTTAAAATCGGATTTGAGTGAATTTGCTATAGATATGAAATATTTTGCAAGCAATGTAACTTTAAAAAGCATTTTTGGGAAGAAAGAATCGGAGAATAAAACACTTAGGAAACCTAGTGCATTTGAACCTATGAATAATCCAGCAGTAGAGTTATTTTCTCGTATGTGTACTGATGCAGTAGAGCAACTAAGGATGAGTAAGGATGTTCAACACTATCATAATTTAACATCTCAAGAAAGACAAGTCTTGATAGATCTGCAATGCAATAATGAAATTGTAATAAAACCGGCAGATAAAGGAGGAGCTATTGTAGTTCTTTCTTCTGAATGGTATAGAATGAAGATGGAAGATGGGAGAGATGTTGAAAGACACAACAACATATCAGGAAGTTGATGCCCAAAGTTTGGAAAAGCATGTTAATAAGATTCAAGATTTACTATTTTCGTACTGAAGAGTTCTGTTGTGCCAAACTTTCGTGTATCTATATGCAAGCGCAAGGTGAAGTGCAGTTTGAAAGTTTTTAGTTTTACGTTCAACAGAGCAGGAAATGCTTATGACTTCTATGGAGTGCTTTATATTGTGAGAGAACTCGGAGCACTGTCAGTTATTTGGCTTTGAAGATTGAGCTTTGTATTTCTCTCGAGTAACATCTATTTTTGCTTCAGCAAGCGGTTTATATCGCAGAGACATTTAAAGTACTACGATATAGTTGAACGCATTGAAGGACCTTTGCCGTATTTGCTTTATATGCTTAAACACAGAACATTTGTGTCTATTTTTATAAGTAGTGGTGTTCTCACTGAGAAGGAATCGAGTTGACTGGTGATCAACCTGATAATTAGTGTTGCGTTTGAAGCAGATTTTAACATCGTTTAATAAATACTTTAAAAATACATATTTAAAACGGCTGTGGAGTAGCGGTTTGATTTTTCTTTCCTTTGTCTTTTTCTGCTTACCGCTACCTTATCGGTAAGTAGTACATTTCAGCAGTATTTGTTTTCTTTGTGGTATTTACTCACTGAACATGGCAGAAAGAATGAATGGCAGCAATGAAAGACTAACGACTGATAGGACATGGACAGCGTTTTCTTTCATGTCAAGTAACTTAGAGGTGGAATCTACAGGAGGGGCTGTAAATCCACTACTTCAAGTTAATTTTGACTCCTTTTCTGATTTAACAAAGACTGATATCACAGATGGGATACATTTTGACACTATTTTGGGTGAGATGGAAGCAGCTGCTTATCGCCTCAAAAGACTGACTTGGCAAAGATACCATATGGAAGCAAGTATGCACAAGCAGGTTATCCCAAGAGGAATGAGAGTCAGATGTATGCCTAGTTACGGCAATCAGTATCCAGAGTTATTGGCAAAGTGGCAGGCAATAAATCTGGAAACCACCTTCCGTTATATGCGCCTGTTAATAGAGTTTTTCAAACCTGAAGAGCAAAGGATCACAAATTTGATTCAAGAGAAACAGACTGAATTGGAGAAACTACTTCTAACTGACTCTCGGTTAGTGAAGCTAGAAACATTACAATTCAATTTAAATGTGTATGAGACAAGAATAAAAGAACAGACGATTAAGAAATTATCTAGAGACATCATGGATTTCAGGAATGGTCGGATATTCGAATGGCCTAGAGAGAAAAGACGGAATGACTTACATCCACAAAGGAAAAATGAAAAGAAAAATATTCCAGGAGACTCTAATAGAGAACGACCCCTAACAAGAACTAAAGAACATATACCCCAAGAAGGTCTGCGAACTGCATCTATTCAGCTGGACCCCATAGAAGGGATTCATGTCACAGCTTCAGAAGGGGTGAATCTCTTAGAACATGGGGACAAATCCCTTGAAGCAGACATTCCATTGGAAGTGATCGATAAATCTGTGGACATAGGCACCATTCCCAAGAAAGGGGTGAACCATATTCCATTAAATCAGCATCTGCCGGTTTTCCTGAAAAAGAATTTTTACAGGAACCCGCGGGCAATGAGTCAGGACAGGAAACGAAAGAAAACAATGAATTAAACAAGAATTCATTAGTTATTAACCTCTTTATATATTCCTTAAAGATGAATGAAATAAGTTTGTTGGAGAGAGGTTTAACATTTATTTCCTCCTTAAAATCAGATTTGAGTGAATTTGCTATAGATATGAAATATTTTGCACGCAATGTAACTTTAAAAAGCATTTTTGGGAACAAAGAATCAGAGAATAAAACATTTAGGAAACCTAGTGCATTTGTACCTATGAATAATCCAGCAGTAGAGTTATTTTCTCGTATGTGTACTGATGCAGTAGAGCAACTAAGGATGAGTAAGGATGTTCAACACTATCATAATTTAACATCTCAAGAAAGACAAGTCTTGATAGAGCTGCAATGCAATAATGAAATTGTAGTAAAACCGGCAGATAAAGGAGGAGCTATTGTAGTTCTTTCTTCTGAATGGTATAGAATGAAGATGGGAGAGATGTTAAAAGACACGACAACATATCAGGAAGTTGATGTCCAAAGTTTGGAAAAGCATGTTGATAAGATTCAAGATTTACTTTATTCTATGTTCATAGAAGGTAGTATAAGTAACGATCAATATCATTTCTTTAAGATGGAACATCCTACCATTCCCTCTATCAGCGGACTACCCAAGGTACATAAAGATCCTTTTAATCCGCCATTACGCCCTATAGTATCTGGGCAAGGGTGGTTAATGGAATCCAAGAAATTTTATTGGATATTCCCAGTGTCATCAGGGATACAGATGACTTTGAAAAAGCTGACACAATCTTTAGGAGCTAAAAAGGAAAAAGGAGATTTGTTATTTATTACCATGGATGTCACTAGTTTATTTACGTCAATACCTAATGATTCTGGAGTTGAATCAGTAAGAAAAATCATTGAGGGAGTGAATAGAAATAGCATAAATGTAAACTTAATATGCTCTCTACTAGAAATTATACTGGACATGAACCTGTTTCATTATGGGAATTCTATCTATTGGCAACGATGGGGGGTTGCAATGGGCACTCCCTGTGCCAATAGTTATGCGAACATTGTCCTCTCGGAATGGGAAAGCAAGTTTATCTTAAGTAACCTCAATCCTTGATTCCAGAATGTTAAATTCTATGGTCGTTTTGTAGATGACCTTTTCCTTCTCTGGGAAGGGGAAGAAGCTCATTTCCTGTTATTTCAGCAATATTTGAATGAAACTACATCATTTTTGAAATTCACTAGCCAAATGTCACGTGACTCGGTATATTTCTTAGACTTGAATATTAAGTTGAACCAAGATGGGACAATAGAGACAACTCTTTACAGGAAACCTACTTGGAGAAATCACTATCTCCACAAACGTAGTATGCATCCAAGACATGTGACCAATAACATCATGAAGAATGAGATCTCAAGAATTAATAAGAGATGTACGCAGGAGTCTGTAATTCAGAAAGAGGTAGCTAATTTACAGGACTGCCTGCGAGTGCGTGGTTACTTAAGGAAGAGACACTGAGCTGAATATGGAAAGACCTCGTATGAGGAATATGCAGAATTTTGAAGCCTTTGAAATAAAAAAGAAGCAGAATCTACCACATATACGATTAAGTGTCACTTATACCACAGACAATAAACAGATTAGAGAAATCATCAGCAAGTTTTGGCCCATTCTTACTCAGGATCCAAAACTACGTTCTATAGTAGGAGATAGTCCGCACTATAGTTATAAAAATAAGAAAAACATCAAACGTCTTTTATGTATGAAAGATGGTTTTCAGAGACCTGCTATAGTAGGAAGAAAAGGAACTTTTCAATGTGGTAATTGTTCTGCTTGTGGACACATTGATAGCAATAACATCTTTAGACGTCCAGGAATGGATAGAGATTTTATTTTCAACTGTAAGGCCACATGTGCTACCAAAAATGTTGTTTACTTGGCTACCTGTAAAGAATGTCCATCTTTCTATGTTGGAAAAACTAACCAGAATTTTAGGAAGAGGTTACTACGGCATCTAGGAGACATTCGAAGAGGGGATACTCATAATGCCTTGGCGGTGCATGTATCAAGATTTCCTAGTCATAGTTTTCTTTAAAGTTATTGAAAAAATACCTGAGGACATTAAAAAAGGTGATATTACCAACAAAACTGAAATTTGTGAAACCAAATGGATTGTAAACTTATGAGCAGATCGAGCTCCTGGTTTGAATGCAGTAATTCCACTTAAAACAATACTTAAAGCAAGGAGACCTACTATTGGTTGAGAAATAGGCGTGCTACTGAATTATGCTGCTGAATGGATGGAGATAATTGGGAAGAAGGTGTTGTCTGCTATTTTGAATCCTATTGGATAGAACTTTGGTATAAGTACGAGCAATGATGTCCCTGTTTAGTATGATCTGATGAAGGTTTTTCCAAAAGCGCTTATAGTAAGTTGATTTGGGACGTTACATCTACACCTCCAACGTAAGGAGAATTTACTGGTTCTTTGAATTTTGCTACTTAGAATTTCGTACTGAAGAGTTCTGTTGTGCCAAACATTCATGTATCTATATGCAAGCGCAAGATGAAGTGCAGTTTGAAAGTTTTTAGTTTTACGTTCAACAGAGCAGGAAATGCTTATGACTTTTATGGAGTGCTTTATATTGTGAGAGAACTCTGAGCACTGTCAGTTATTTGGCTTTGAATATTGAGCTTTGTATTTCTCTCGAGTACAATCTATTTTTGTTTCAGCAAGCGGTTTATATCGCAGAGACATTTAAAGTACTACGATATAGTTGAATGCATTGAAGGACCTTTGCCGCATTTGCTTTATATGCTTAAACACAGAACATTTGTGTCTATTTTTATAAGTAGTGGTGTTCTCACTGAGAAGGAATCGAGTTGACTGGTGATCAACCTGATAATTAGTGTTGCGTTTGAAGCAGATTTTAACATTGTTTAATAAATACTTTAAAAATACATATTTAAAACGGCTGTGGAGTAGCGGTTTGATTTTTCTTTACTTTTACTTTTTCTGTTTACCGCTACCTTATCGGTGAGTAGTACATTTCAGCAGTATCAGCTATAGTATTAGTCAATCCAGCTGCTGCCAAGCATTTTGCTAACTCTAATCCTTCCCTCATAAATTTGGGGGAAAAAGTGCATGTTGTACAACTTTAATGTTTAGAATTTTGAATTGTCAAGCTCATACGTTAGTTTTTTTTCTGACTAATTTTTGGAAGTATGATGTATGTTTTATCGGGTCTATATCACATAGTCGAAGTTTTATAACTTCAAACGTGTAATGTTCGAATCATTATGTTCGAAGTTGCAAAACTTTGACTATGCATAAAAAAAATAAAAAAGGGAAAACAAAATAAACTGTTTTAAGCAGGGGGGGCAAGCCCACCTGCACCCTCCACACCCCCCGCTACTTAAATATACCAACTCTGAGATCGCACCACATTGAACAAAATGGAAACCTCCGCTTATGGAGATTTCCATTGAAATGCTTTAACTGTTACAAATTTGAACTTATGGTCTCAACCATATGTGGTTCGAACTTGTAAAAGTTCGACTACATGACAGGAACCTGTTGCATCTGCATGTCCTTTGTGTGAGGAAAAATCTGCTTTGTATAGCTTTGCTTCTTGCATTTCTCAGGTCACTAGTCCTTGTTTAAAGTGTGTTTATGACTCTCTTGATACAATGTCTGGAGCTGTTGCCAGTGGTACTGTGTTGAGGTTTGCCAAGCTGCATTCTCAGAACCTCCAGAAGGATGTAAAAAATGAAATTTTAAATTCATCTTTGGATAGATATTTGGTTTTGGTTCCTCTGCTGCAGAGATGATTAAAAATGCGATGAGAAGGAGTAAGCTGATACAGGGAATCTCACAGATTTAGGCCCTCCTTCTCTAAATTTTCCAAGGGTTTTTCTGCTCCCTCGTCCAGTTTTGGCAAGGAAGAAAACAGACTCAAAGTGCTGGTAAGCAGACATACTCTACAGGCTTCCTACAATTCAGAGCAAAATTCATTATCAACACTTTTTTTTTCATCATTTACTACATGGGGTCAGGGTGTCATGTCAACTGTTGCCATCTCTCTCAATTCAGTGCCACTGTCTTACCTTCTTTGACAGTCAAGTCTGTGTGTCACTGGTCTTCTCTTACAAAATCCATCCATTGTTTTGTAAGGCACTCTCATTTCTTCTTGCCTTCCTATCTGTCCGGAATCATCTCCACCAGATTGCCTTCTGCTTTTCTGCAGATTTGCTCAAACCAGTGTAATCTGTTCTCTTTGACTTTCTGTGCAGTTGGAGCTACATTTGCCTTTGCCCTGATGTCCTCATTTCATTGCCTGTCTCATAGTGTTCCTTCTACTACCTGTCTCGAGCACATTATCTTCATCACTTATATTTTCTTTAACTGCTCTGCCTTTACTGCCCAGTTTTCTGTACCATACAGTAGTATTGGTTGCACCACTATTTTGTACACCTTACTTTTCAGCTTTGTAGGCATTCTTCTGTCATACATTACCTCTGACTGTGCCAGTTGGCTGCAGCCCTTGTGATTCTAGCTGTCACCTCATACAGACTTCCTTTCCATCAATTACCCCTACCAGATACTTGAAGCTGTTAACTTGTTAAACTAGTGTCCCATCTATCTTAATTCTCTGCTTCTTCTGATTCCCCCATTTGCTGCCATTACAACTGCCTTATCTGTACTCAGTTTCATCATATATGCCTTCAGGTTTGCATTCCATTCCCTTATCCTTTGCTGAAGTTCGTGCTCAGAGTTTGCCTGTAATGTCACAGCATCTGTGTACAGCAACTTTGTTGATCTGTCCCCTTCAGCCTGTTTGCTAATGTAGTCCATCACTAGTATGAATAGCAGTGGACTCTGAGCTGAATCCTGATGCACACCCACTCCCACTGTGAACCCTTCTGCAAGTAAAGCAAACAGCCTCTCATAGTGACACAGTCCCAGGATTAGAAGGGAATCGTTAGTTTTGGCAAACGGGCCCAAATCCAGTTAAAAAAAAAAAAAAAAAAGATGCAAAAATAGTCACAAGTCTTGGCAGACAGGCAAAAATCGATTTCACAAGTCTTGTTCCAGGTAGATTGCTACTTCAGGAAGAGGTCCCAAGTATTAAGGATGAAAGCTCTTCACCTGGTTTATGTTTTTTGTTTCTCATATCAGTGTTTGGTTTGTCCAAATAAATGCGTGTGGTACCTGGAACGAGACTTGTGAGTTGGATTTTTGCCAAGATTTGTGACTATTTTTGCATCTTATTTTTTTTAACTGGATTTGAGCCCATTTGCCAAGACTATCAACTCCCTTCTGATCCTGGGGTTGTGTCACTTCAAGAGGCTGTTTGCTTTACTGGTATTTTTATGCTTCACATTTCCATACTGTTTTTCTGTTTCCAGCTCCTCTGTGTGGCCACACACTGTTTGTGCTTGAGTTATTGGGTCCTCATACATAGCCTGCACTAATTCTACCAGTGATTCTTGGATTTTGAACCACCTCAGGACTGTCCAAATCAGCTTTCTTGGCTTCTTATCATATACTTTCTCCAAGTCTAGGAGTGGCCAGATGAACCCTTTCCTGATCTCTATCTTTTTAACTGTCTGTTGTACTGCAAACATCAAGTCAAATATGTTGCATTCTGAGATGAGTCCGAACTGCTCCCTCTTGCTTTCTACTATTCTGCATACTCATGTGTCAGTCATCATCTCCAGAACTTTCATGCAGTGTGACAGGAGTTTGGTGCCTCTGTACTGTCCACAGTTGTAGATGTCCTCTTTGTTCCGGAACACTGGCACTAGTATGCCTATTCTCCAATCGTCTGGGATACACTTTTCTCTCCATACTGCTATGAGTACTCTCAGGAGCTGTTTCTCTTCTATTTTACCCAACACCTTGATCATATCTGCTGTGACCGTGTTTGAGCCTGCTGCTTTCCATTACTGTATTTTCCTTAGTGCTCTTCTTATTTTTGTAAGGTGGGTACCTTTTTCATCTTTCATTGTAGGCTGTATCTGGGGCAGTACAACTTCAGTGAGGTTTTCTTCGTTCAGAAGATGCTGGAAGTGCTGCTTCCAACTACATTTTATTTCATGTGGACTGGCAAGCAGGTTGTTGCTGGCATCTTTATGATGAAGGGTGTCTGACTGTCTTTATCTTTGCCTTTGCCTTGCAGCCTTATAGTTTCTTTGTGCCGTCTACGTGGTCATTTTCTGGAAGCTGGTGGGTAGCCCCTGATGCTTTCTTTGCTATTGAAACTCTTCTGTTAGCCTCCTTGTTAGTCAACCAGTATTCCTTCTTAGCATGCTCTGTTTTTTTTTTTCTCTCCCACTTTTTCTGAACTCCTTTATTTTGATGACTTCCTGGACTTCTGCGTTCCACCACCAGCTTTCCTTATGCACTTTATTTCCATACCTGGCTCAGCCACATATTTGCTCTACAGTCCTTACACATGCTGTTTTCAGGTGCTGCCATTCTTCTTCATCTCTACCTATTTGCTTTTTCTTCCTGAGGTACTAGAACCTTCAGTATTTCCTTAAAGTTTTGTGCTCTCTCTAGTCAACTTCCGGATCTTCAGACTGGGCTCTGTTGACCTTACAGCTTTCGCTAACCACTGCTTGTAGCAATCAGTGGTTTATGCTGTGGGGTGGCTGCTTCATTGAGAATGAGTTTACAATCCATGATTCTACTAAAAATGTCCTTTTCTTACTAGGAGAAAGTCTACCCAAATTGCATGTTGGCCATTCTATGTGATCTTGACTGTCTTTCTGAACTGTGTGTTGGCCACCATCAAGCCATTTGCCAGACAGAAGTCCAGAATGGCCTCTCCTTTATTACTGTTGCCCCACCCATGTGGACCCAGTTAGTCATCATATCCTGTTCTGCCTGTCCTGATATGTGCATTCAAGTCACACATTATCAACACCAATTCACATTGTCCTGCTTTATTTAATAGGTCGTACAACTGCTGCCTGAATGAAATTATGAAGACTGCTGTATCCTTACACTGGAGTCAGACTGCCATGAGTCTCACTAATTCTAATCACATCACTCACTGTCTTCTAAAGCCTCTCCCTCACCACAATTCCCACACCATTTCTAATCTGTCCACCTCCTGAGTGGTACCAAGCCAAGAGTCTTTGCTGTGCTGCCCTTCCATCTTCTCTCCTGGATACAGAGGATATCCAGCTTTCCCCTTACCATCACATTTGGCCACTTCTAAACTTTGTCCTGCTAGTGAACCTACATTGAGTGTAGCAGTCTTTAGTTCATGTTTGGGAGGTTAACTGGTTTTATGTCCAGCTTTCAGTCAACAGAGCTCTCCCAGGTAACCCAAGCTGGACAGTGGCCAGCCAGTAGCTTATTGATCCAGGGATGATGGGCTTTATGTTGGGCACACACTGGCCAGTAGGTGCACATACACTCCTCTTGCCGTTAACATAAGTCCCTGGCATAGGTCAGTGTAGGCCATGTCCTGAACCATTTTTGGTGACATTAGGCAACGTGACCAAATCACCTAGAACCAGTTATTAACACCATCAAGTGGCTAGCCCTCCCATGGCACACAGTCTGTGATCCATGTTCTCTTGTCTAGAGAATACTGCTCATCATAGTTTATGTCCAAAGTTGTTGTGTACAAATCTTCCCCCGTAGGGCACCATCTAGAGTCTGTGCTGCTGCCCACAACTACATTCTTTGGATGAATTTGAGGCAGAAATACTCATCATGTTTTTAGGAGGTGGGAGGATTCCCACAGAGACATGGAGAACATACAAACTCCATTCAGGCATTGGTCAGAAGTCAAGATTGAACCTTGTACCTTGTGCATGGGAGGTGAAGACCTTTAACCATTATGCCATCTGTTCTCCAATCAGGGAGCTCTGTCAGAGCAAAGTTGAGTGGCAGATAAGCTGAGCAGGATGTAGGCAGATCCTCACAAATGGAAGCTAGATTTGACGCCATCCAAGATTTGATCTATCTGTGGAGAGTTTCTCAAGTATACCTTTTTACCTTCTTTCCAGTCAACTGGCAAATATGTCCTTCCATATCATTGTTTCAATATTCATAACTTGTGGGATCTCCTGCCAAGGATAGCCCCACATCCAGCCAGCATATCAAAGACTTTAAATCATATCAGCATCCTTGCATCAGTGTAAGGCATACAGATGATGTATAGATACTCCAGAATCAGAACTGAAGTGAACAAGAGCCACCCCAGGAGAGAGGATAACGTACATTCATGGAAAATTAGATCCCTATGGAGAGGGGCAAAGACCCCTCAGCCAGGCAGATGTTCCTTTCAGAAGAAAAGAAAAGGGGGCAGGAGGGAGGGACTGAATCCTGCAACAACAAAGGGAAGGAAATCTACTTTTATGGTAAGATTTTAAACTGTACTATGCTGTTCCATATCACTGTTGGCAGTATTCAAAACCTATGAGAGAGTACAAAAGCTACGGTAGGGAATGGCAGGAGGAAGGCAAGGATGAACTCTCCACAAACCCATGAAGGACAGCCTTGGCGAAACCCACCCTGGCTCTGGAAGTGACATCCAACTTGTAATGTTTAGTGAAGGTGTGAAGACCAAGGAGCAGCTTCAAGGATGGAACTGGTGTCCAAACCCTTGAAGAAAACCCCAAAGGATACCACTGCCTTGGCAGAATCAGCTTGAACAGAACCTGGCCATGGCTTCATCTTTGACTTTTTGGAAAGGGTTGGACTCCAGCTGTATTTTAGAAGCAACAGCTTGGTCCTCTGTACATACTTTTACAAAGCACTTTAAGCTAGATTCCTCCTCTATTTCTGAGTCAGGCTTTGCTAGGACCATTTTCCAGGGAGTCTTGGACCCTTCTCTTTCTACCTCACAGCTGTTCCAAGGTATGGTAATCTACTCACATAGCTTAGGCTACTGCACCACTGATACTATGAAGAACATAGTGCAACTGTATAAGTAAACATATCACAACAGCAGATGCTTGAGTGATAACTGCTGCAGTAGCTGCTTTCTCCATCTAACTTCCTTGATTTTTTGTCGAGATGTGGACTTTTATTTTTGTTGTAATTTTTCCTAGCAATGTCCTGTTGGGGCTCATCTCACTCTCTCTGCTGGGGTCTGTATCAGTCTGTCGAAATGGCTGACGATCGAACACCAGATGTTTGAACTGTGAAGTTTGAACACTGATTATCGCAAAGCTGCGAACACCGAATTCTTTCCCAGGAAAAGAATTCGGTGGGCCCTTTCTGTGGCTTCGTGATTATCAGGACTGTGGTGGGAAGTTACGGGTCAGGTTCAGGTAAGTGTGTGTGGACGTTAGGGTTAGGGCATGGGTGAGGTGGGTGTGAGATAGTGACAGACTTTAGAGTTAGGGCGGGATAGGTAAGTTAGGGTTAGGGCGCGGGTCAGGTGAGTGTGTGATAGTGATGGACCTTAGGGTTAGGGTTTGGGTTAAGGTAAGTGGATAGATAGTAGTGTATGTACAGTTTAGTGTAGGGTTAGATGTAGGATTTTAAGTGTTTGTGTGAATTGCTGTTTTTTTGGTGTGCTTGTGTTGTGTGTGTGTTTCTTGGAACAGCGATTTTTTTTTTTTTTTTTGCCCCTGGGCAAAAAATCGCTGTTGTAAGATTTCAGTGTTTTTGTACTTCGTGGTTAGAAGCTCAAACATATGGTGTTCGGACTTCAGCCATTTAGGTGAACTGATATAGACCCTCTCTGCTGTCATGAAAACTCTGAAAGGCTTAGCACCCTGTCTTTTAGTCAGTTCAGCTCAAGCTGACGAATGGTTTGGGCATATGAAAAGATCCTTCAAACTTTGGAGGCTGACTGTTATATTCTGTGCAGGATGCAACTCATATAATCTGGGCCACTGCAGCAGTGATCATTCAAGCATCTACTATTATGGGAAGTTTACTTGTACAACTGTACTTTGCATACCTGGAACTATTTACAATATTTGAAGTATTCCTAATTAGCTAAACTGGCAGAAATTGTAAGCATCTACTAAAGAGGTGATTTTGCATGATAAAATGTTTTTCAGATTTATGCCTCACCATTGAGGAAATTCTGCTACTATCTAAGTGAGTATATACATATATAGAGAGAGTGGAATCGAGAGTATTAGAACAGTAATGGTACATGACTAGTAGTGTGCTGGGTACGTAGTGCAGAGATGGACTGGTCCAAATTTGAATGGTGGAAAGGTAGGGATCTTGATAAGTGAAATTTGGGATCTCTTCATTAGAGGAGTGGGATATAGTGAGTAGGAGGGGAAAGGGAATGGTGGCTGGAGAAAAGGAAGTAGATGTGTTGCATGAAGTGAGTAATGCACTTACAAGGTACAGCTTAGTGAGTTTTTCATGCTGGCCAAACAGAATTGAGGCATGGGTGTCTATGTTTATGTTAACTTGCCAGTAAGGGAGGATGTGGCCCATTCCACACTGATGACTAGTATGCTTAGTCATTAAAGGAATAATTCAGAAATGCCTGCAAAAGTATGTAATAGTCTTTCGACAGGTGCTCCTAGAAATGAATTGTGTGCGTGTGTTTGTGTACCTGCTTAATGTATGATAAATGAATAAAAGTATATTGTGTTTATATGTTTTCGTTTTCAAGTCGATTAAAACTGAATCAAAATAAAAATGTACCAGTGACACATTAGCTGTTGCAATCATTTAGTGATTTGAAGAAAAGCTAGGTCAGGATGTGAAGTATCGAAATACTGAAGATACCAAGTATGTGAGACTGCATTTATAACCTGTAGCATACCATTAAAGATGATCATTTTCAATGCTTTTGGTACAATATTTACGTATACTCTCTATATACACATTTTGTGAAAAGAGCTGTAGGCTGTTCACACAGTTTTCCAAAAGTAATATGAAAACTGCCTTCAGTAGGCTCTTCTAAGGCTGGCACAAGATTTCAACCTTGCCATTTGCGATGTCAGACCTACCTAAAATCATTTGGAGATCAAAGAGTAAGAGATCTAGGTGTTCCACTATGGAGTAGTCTACTATTATCCCACTTATCAAACCTTATTCATAGGTAGCAAAAAGGCCACATTCGCTCCCACAATTGCTGTCTTTCTTTGTATGTCTGTCTTTCTTCTTTTCTAATTTAATCCTTTATTGACTGCAAATTTCTGGTGAACTAAAATTGTATCCATTAGTTCAAAACAGTAATGTGGACAAGTATTGGTTCCTAGTTTAGTCTAAATTAATATGACTCATCAGTACCACTGAAGGTTCCATATGAAAAAAGGAAGTAAACGAAAGAGGAGCCCTTCTTTTTCATCTGAAGAAGAGGAACATTTGTAATCTTCATGTTAGTATACTTTTATAGAGTAAACTTAAATGTTAGCAGATCTGTTGTACAGTAGAGAGTCGATTATCCAAACTTATTGGCACCTAGGTAGTTCGGATAATCAAACTGTTTGGTAATCAAACATATAATTGAACAGGATAAAAAAAACTTCAAAAATCTTTTGTTTTTTCTGCACACAGTGAATGCACTTTTCAACCATTCAGTGATTCCAGTGGACAATAAAGAATATTCTTCATACAAGAGTGAGCTACAACCTCAAAAACACACTAATAGATATAATGTTTATATATTCAGACTTCATGATTTTTCCTACCCAAAAACTTTGGAAGGCTGTGTTCCAATAATTGACATTTCGGATAATCACCATTCAGATAATTGACTCCCTGCTGTTTAAGAATAATTCATAGTAAAGGCAATTTGTATTTTTATTTGCTTGCCTTTTAGTGCTGTTACATAAGCCATTATTACTAGCTGGGTACTTCCATTTTTGAGACTGAAGGAAGGTTGCCGGACAGGATTGGCAAAAAGAGTATTCTTCCAACAATTTTACAATATAAGCCAATCATTATAGTGCTCATATGTTGTACCAAAACGTTTGTTGCACAGAGTCTGCCTAATCTGAAAGTACCAAATTCAAAACAGAAGGATGAAATATACAATTAAATTAAAAGTAGATCTTTATACATTAGAGTATCCACTGAGTCAAATGAGCAATATTACAGCAGCAATCAACAAGAGACCAGCTTGGGTAAGGTCAGAGAGTAGTCCTAAGGGTGTAAAACCTCTAATGTTAACTGCTTTTGCATAAGTTAACATTTTATTTAGCTATCCGGCTGTTCACCTGATTAAGACTCTACAAAAACGATCACTTCTAGATTCCTGTATGATTCTTGCTATACTGGAGTACCTCTGTTCCTTAGGAATTGCCCAGTTTCTAAGAAATACCTTCACAGAAGTATCTCTACAGCACCCTTGTCTCTACAAACACTGGACAGGATCAACCATTTACTTTCTAGCAATCATCATACAGGAGTGATAATTTACTGCAGTAAGTTACATGAACTGTGCCCTCCTTGGTTTTGAACATCAAAGTATTTACAGTATAAATCATTTCTTCACTTATTATCCTACAAAGCAATTGAAACATAAGGATCATATAATGAAAATCGCTACAGCCAATGTGCTTTGTTACAGATTTATCAGTGCATCGTTTTCATCTTATGGTTTGGAATCCATACATAAGACCCATATGTCAAATACAAAAGCCTTTCTGTCCTTTATTTCTTACTGCGAAAAATTACTGGGAACCTAATCTTCATATTCTCGTTCTTGTGAATGAGTATCCACAGTTATGGTCTATTGTTTTTATGTTTTTTTTTTTTTTTTTTTTTAAATGTTTCCAAACATCTTTGTTAAAGTTACACATATGACAAAGGCAATCTTACATTTATATAAATGAAAAACATACAAGATGATATATATATATATATATATATATATATCACTTTAGTTGCAAACAGTTTACATCACAGACACCACTTTAACAACTGTAGTTGTAAACACTATACATCACTTATAAACCATCCAGTCATTGTCAGTTAAGCATTATATGGCTCATTCACATCCTGCCTCTTAAACCTTGTTCCTGCTCTACATATATTGTTCCCACAATTCCCATTTTTTTCCTATGTAGTTTGCACCTTCCCTTTTCTAAAGATCTGAATTCCAATTGTTTGATCTCTGTTACTATAATCACTACTTCTAGTAAAGTTGGTCTAGACTCTGATTTCCATTTTCTAGTAATTGCTTTTTTGGCAGCCACCATAATTAGACTAACCAAGGATTTGCTATGTCTAGGCAATTCCTATTCTTCCAGGATGCTGGTACTTCCCCTCCTCTTAAAATACTGTTAAACAAAACCTTCCAGATCTTTATCAGTTTTTTCCCTCCTAACTTCCAGACTTCCACAGGAATACCATCTGTTCTTGGGGACTTTCCTGTGGATTGGTTATACATAGCCATTTTTATCTCATCCCTTCCTATCCTGTTAGTATTTGAGCCTCATCTGCTTCCAACTTTGGCATATTTAATTCTTCCATAAACATTTCCACTTGTACCTTTTCTTGATTTCCGTATTTCTCTGCTTTATACAAATTTTCATAAAATTTCCGAAATATTTCTAATACTTCTATAAGGTCTCTTGTCATCTTCCTTGTTATAGGCTCCCTAAGCTTGCTGAATGCCCTTTCCACTTTTTGTTGCCTGAGTTCATAAGTTCATAGGTAGGTACTAGGCTATCGGCCCAAGGGCCTAAGAAAGCCTAGCTTTACGCCACCCAAGAAAGTTAATTTCCTGTGCCCCTGTCGAGCAGAGCCACAGAAGTGATCCAGGGTGTATTTCCTATTTCCCATCCACTCATCAAGATTTTTCTTGAAGAGTGCTAATGAAGAACTTTGCTTGACATAGATGGGCAGCTTGTTCCAGAGTATAGGAAGTCTCTGGGACAGGAATTTATCCCTCCAGCATGTCCTGTTTATTGTGGTGACAAGGTTTAGGTCCCTAGTGCGTGTAGCTCGGAGGGATTGGGATTTCTTAAGATGTAGCATGTCCAACAGCTCCAGGTTTAACATAACTTTATATGTTAGGCAGAGATCTTCTCAGAGTAGGCGATATGCTACGGAGTAAAGCTGGAGTTTTTTGAGACGGTCAGTGTAGGGCATCTGTTTGAGGCCAGTAATCCTCTTTATGAGGTACTTCTGTGGCCTTTTCAGCTGCTGCAGATGTCTTGTGAGGTACATTCCAAAAGGGGCGTTGTACTCTATAATGGGTCTAATGAGTGCTGAGGGGAACAATGACCTCTTTTTTTCCTGGATGAGAACTCTTTTGCGATGAGGTGTGCCACATAGAAGGATTTCCTGACTACTGTGGTGATGTGATTAGCAAAGGAGAGACTGCTGTCCACCTGGGTCCCAAGGTCTCTTATCACACATTCGGTATTAAGTAGACTGCCGTTTATGTGGTAGTTCATGGGTACAGAGTTTTTACCAAAGGGGATGACAATGCACTTTTTGGCACTGAGCTTGAGACCATGGCTCTGACACCAGGCATCTGTCTCAGTGAGGCCCTTCTGTAGGATGTCCACATTATTTGGGGACTTGACTATGGCTCCTAGTTTGCAGTCATCTGTGAACTTCACTAGCCAGAGGCCTTCTGTGTTAGCCTGTACTTCAGAGAAGTAGATACCAAACAGGAGAGGTCCCAGGACTAAACCCTGTGGTACTCCACTTGTCACTGGTTTGAAGTCAGATTTTGAGTCTGCAACTTTTACAGTGTGGGTTCTGTCAGTCAGCCAGTTGGCAACCCATCTTGTGACGTAGGGATTTATACCTAGTTTAGTGAGTTTAGCAATAATTCCAGAATGGTGGATGGTGTTGAAAGCCTTGGCGAGGTCAAGATAGGCTGTGTGAACCACCTTACCCTCAGCTACGGCTTTGGTGACAGCCTCAAAGAAGTCAATCAGGTTCAGAAGGCATGATCTGCCTTTCACAAACCAAAACTGGGTGGGGGCCAGAGTTTGGAGGTTACCAATGTCTTTGTTTATGAGTTCCATGATGATAAGTTCCATGGTCTTGCAGACCAGACTCATCAGGCTAATAGGGCGATAGTTCCCAGGATCCGTGGTGGCTCCCCCTTTGTGGAGTGGGACAACTGTTGCTGTGCGCCATTCAGTGGGCACAAAGCCTGACATGCGACTATAATTGAACATGGTGCTTAGGTGGGGAGCTAGTTCGTTCTGAAGTTTGTGTAAAACGCAGCCTGGGATGTTGTCTGGTCCCATGGATGCTGTGTTTTTGGTTTTAGAGAGTGCAGCTTTTACCAGCATAGATGTGATTACAGGGACTGTGCATTCTTCTTGTACAGATATGGACCCTTTAGGGGGTGAGAGAGGGGTAAAGTTAGCACTGAACCTGTCTGCCAGGATGTTGGTAGTATCATATATAGAGTGCATTTGTGTATGATTCAGTAGTCGTAACTGTATTGTCTATCTGCATGGATGTTATGAAGTTCGCCACTTCTGTCTTAAGAAACATGAAGTTGGCTTTGGAGAAATTTTTTACTGTGGTTTCCTTAATGGTGAGTGGGGGTGGGATGTGGATATCTAGGGGGATTAGTTTATGGTTGGATCTGACCAACAAGGAGTTGATTTCAGGTGTGGAACACCGGTCACCCATGTTGGTAATGACTAGTTCTAGGATATTGTTGCCCCTGGTGGGGGTGTGGATAAGTTGATCCAGGGCATTGGAATTTATGAATTCCAGAAATTGCATTGAGCAAAGGAGTTGGTACATGACTAGTTTTCCCAGTTAATGGTGGGGTAGTTGAAATCGCCTATTATTTGGGTGTTTGGTTGTACCCTAATATTTTCCAGTATATCAAGAAAAGAGGAGTGGGAATCCTGAGGCATGGTGGGGGATCTGTAGCAAGCTACAATTTGGATTGCAGTTTGCCAAGAGTTAGTTGCACTTGGATAACCTCGGATGTATTATGCTGTGCAACTAGCCTGGAGGTGTGGAATCCTTAATGAATATGGACACACCTCCACCTTTGGTGTTCTGGTCCAGGTTAGATGGCCAAAAAGTGTGGTATGAGTTATAGCCTGATAATGCAGAGGTGCTCTCTAGAGCCTTGAACCAGGTCTCAGTCACTGCACAGATATCGATGTTCTCCATTTTAAGGAGTGCCTCGAGTGAGTGCATTTTGAGATTTAGATTTCTAGCACTGAGTAGCATTACCCTCAGTTTTTGCTTGCCTGTTCCTGTTACCATGGTGAATTTGTCATTTGAACCTTGCCTAAAAAAGGCACTACAGGGGCGGCAGGAGCCTTAGCCAGTATCCGGAATCCCAGGGGCGAGAGGTGCAGGCCATCTCTGGCAAAGCATCGTGGTCTGTCAACCATGTCGTCCCAGGCAGGCAGATATTGGATCCCCTTAGAATGACACTAGAAGCTTAGCTAATTGTTGAAGTCAGTCATTTTGTCCTTGTACTGCGTTATCATTCTGGGTGATGGCAGGATGCTACTCAGGGTTATGGTCATACCTGCCTGGGCTACAAGATCAGAGAGCTCGTCCATGTCTCTTTTTGTCAGAAGAAAAAAATTAAAGCGAGTCACATCTGCCTCAGGTGATGAAAAACTTCTTTATTTGCAGCTAACCAGATTACAGGAGCATGTTGGCCAAGATGATCTCAATCTGATCAGCTTGTTTACTGACATCAACTTTTATACTTTCCTGTCACTAGCCAAAATAGCTTTTGTTACATTTCTGACAGTTGACAGTTGGCTATGAAAAACATCTAGGATCACAAATTACCTCAGAAAAGAATGCTTTACCTCAAAACCACAGTTAGTACAGAATGTTCAAAAAGGTACAGAATATTTAGTTCAACAGTGGTAGCTGGAATTTTCCGGGGCACACAGCCTGCCTCAGTAAATTAACTCTTACTCAGCCATGCATCCTTATACCAAGCTTTTCATTTAACTGCAATTAGCTTTCTTTATTCAGAAGTATAGAAAACAGATGTTATTCAAGTTCATAAGCAAACTACATCTATCATAGGTAAAGCCCATCTTTAATAAACATGGTTCAATGACCTTTTCTTACCAACACTTCAGCAAATAGCATATTCATTTCGCTAGATGGGAGAAAGAGACAAATAACAGTATGTTTTAAAACTTTTTCTCTTAACATTTCCCCCCTCAAAACACTTATTTGTCTTTTAATTTCAGCAATATATGGTAAAAACTAAGTTTTTCTTTGCATATATTACTTCATTTGCAAGACAAACTTTTAAACTTCAAAACATTTGCAAAAGTCACATTTCAATGTATTCACTTTCACCAGTCTGTTGCAACTGCTGGTACATCTTCTTCGTAACAGCAGTATCAACCAGTCTTTGTAGAAGACCTCTGATACAAGGGTATACAACAGCAACCACATACCACCACGATAGCCACAGCGACTCCGACGGACACCAGGAAACTGCTGATGAGATGACTCCATTTTCCAAACCACGCTTGTAGAAAGTCTGTAAAGGGATTACTTACCCCAGAGTTCTCTGCCAATTCTTCGTATAACATTTCCAAACCTTTCAAAGCTCGAGTGATGCTCCCATCAGGGGCAGTGTTATTCGGGATGTACGTACAACAGAAAGTCCCAAACATCTTGCAAACTCCTCCTTCTTTGAGGAGCATATCCAACGCAATTCGATTCTGCCATGCCACCTGCGAAGTGGCCTCCAGTTGTTCAGCAATACCTTTTAATGCATCTTTGGTATAGTTCACAAAACGCTGCTGGTTATAGTAAATGTAGTTGATCCAGTCCACATTCTTATTGGGTTGAATCCAGACAAAGATGGATGCAAAACCAGCTGCTATTTGGTTTATTGCTTTGTATTCATCAGGCACGCCTCTTGGTACGCCAATGCTATCGATGTAGACACCGCTATCGAAAGATTGCTTCGGTGCCTCTCTTTTTCTCTTATTCAACCACCTCGACTTTATTTCAGGTTCTCTTACGAAATTGCTTGCTGGAACTGGGAAAATGTAGAATGGCAGAATTAACTTTACGAGTGCACAAGTTCCTTTCCAGGGAATCGTAAGCCTTGATCTGAGTTTGTTGTCTCCACATAACCACCAAACATCTGCTAAACTATGAGTTTGGTTCTCCAGAAATGGATTTTCATTGCCATTCACAGTAATATTGCAATAGTTCTGTCCCATATTGCCATAATTCTTTCCTGTGCCATCTCTGGAAATGCACATATATGAACCTGGATAGGAAATCGCTGTAGGCAGTTTCTCAACTTTGCTTGTGACTGGAAAACGCTGAGTTTCATTTTTGCATTTGTCTTCAGTTTTGTTGAAGAATAATTTTAACAGACACGTTAGGTTACCTTCATCTCGCATCAATGGGACTGTCGCTAGTTGCTGTTGACCTTCAGCACAAGAAACACAGTTCTCACGATGTGCCTCTCGGGTACTATATCTAACCCAAGATAACCATTCGTTATGGTGTACAAATCCCGTCTCGAGTAACAATTGTTCTTCTTCTGTGAAGGCAAAATCTGCTTTACTTGTAGCATTTTTAAGGCTTTGTACTTTAAGTTGGAGGGTCCCCAAAGGGTCAGTCCCAATTGGAAGAGATACTCCAATTCCATAAACTCCTGAATCACTTTCTTGTGGTGACACAATGGTTATAGTAATTACTTCGGTACCTTGGAAATGCGCAATTTTTATTCTTTGTTGCCTGCTTTTATCTTTCTCTGGTATCACTGCACCACTTGTTTCCCATCCATTCACATCTGTTGACCACCAAACATTTGACCAGGACGTACAGTCTCTATTGCACAAGTATTTTGCACTAGTCAAGAAATCATTATTGTTCCATTTAGAACAGTCCAAAATTCCTTCACAGAGTTTTACCTTAAACACAGTAGTAACACCTGTTTGCACTTGCAGCACCACCATTCCTTTTTCTCTCACAACTGTTTCTTCTCGTATGGACATATTTACTTTCGCCACCAAAATCATCATCAAGTACCAGTTGAACATGGCCATCCTTCCTTTGTAGTCAGACTTTGCGTTCAGGGGTCCGATGGAGTCTGACCAACATCAATGGTAGAAGGAAAAGTCTTAAGTTTTTTACAGTGGGTGATATGAATCCACGAAGTCCTCTCTGCGATCTTTACAGCCGTAGGTGTCGAGATAAGTACTTGATATGGGCCTTCCCACCTGGGGGATGACCAGTTCTTTCTCTTCACAATTCGGATCCACACCCAGTCCCCGGGTGCCACGCTTAACAAGGTTTCACTTCTGGAATCTGCAAAGGAGTCATTGGTTACAAGAGACTTGACATTTAGCAGCTTCTTCATATAATCCACCAGATCCTCACCCCCCTCACGTTCCGCTGGCAACAATCCTTGCCACTGCGGGACGTAATATGGTCTCCCAAACAAAAGTTCAAATGGTGTAACGTTCCGCTGGCAACAATCCTTGCCACTGCGGGACGTAATATGGTCTCCCAAACAAAAGTTCAAATGGTGTAAGTCCTTTGTAGGAGGGTAAGATTCGCATGTACAGGAGTGCCAATGGAAGGCATGCAGTCCATGATCTATGTGTTTCTGCCATCAGTTTGCAGAGCTTACTCTTCAAGACACCGTTGTGTCTCTCCACCAGTCCAGCTGACTGCGGATGGTAAGCACAATGGTACTTGAGATCAATTTGAAACACTTGACCCAACTTCTGCACAATTTGGTTTACAAAATGAGACCCATTATCACTATAAATGCGCCTTGGAAGGCCAAATCGGGGAATTATTTCTGTTGTCAAAAGCTTTGCTACTGTGTGTGCATCAGGATGCTTTACTGGAAAAGCTTCTACCCACTTAGAAAAAGCATCAATTATAACTAGACAGAACCTTTTTCCCTCTGAAGGTGTCAACTCAATAAAGTCCATACAGAGTGTGTGGAATGGATATGGAGGGGTAGGGAATGCCTTCCGAGATTTTTTAACTCCCCCCTGAGCATGATACTTTGCACATAATAAACAAGATAAACAGAATTGCTTTGCATAAATTGAAAATCCTTTACACCAAAACACCTTAGACACTATTTGAACCATTGTCTGTACTCCTACATGGGCAGGTCCATGGCTAACCAATGCAGCATACCTAAAAAGGTTTGAGGGTAATACCATTTTGCCATCTGATGCCCTATACAACCCATCCTGTTGAGTGATACCATATTTCACCCAACGACATTTTTCTTTCTGTGTCGTCAATGTTTGCATTACTTTTAGTGTCTCTAAGTTTAAGAGGTGTCCGGGCTCCAAATCATTGTCATGCAAAAGCAAATTATTTTTGCAGCCATATCAGCAAAAGCATTTCCCCTGGAGACAGGATCTTTTTTGTTGGTATGTGCGGAACATTTACATATCGCTATCTGAAGTGGTAGTTGCACTGCATCCAACAACTGTAAAATTAAATCTCTGTGATTTATTGGTTTGCCTGTCACAGTAACCATTCCCCTATTCTTCCATTGTTGAGCGAAAACATGTACAATAGAGAAAGCATATTGACTATCTGTATAAATTGTCACTTTTTTACCCTCCCCTAAGGTACAAGCTCGAGTCAAAGCCACTAACTCAGCTGCTTGGGCAGAATAAATATTTGACAATCCTTTTGCTTCTAAAACTTCAGTTTCTGTGGTGACAGCATACCCTACTAGTGTTCTTCCTACAGTGTCCTTTTTTGCTGATCCATCTACAAACAAAACAAGATCAGAATCTACCAACGGAATATCCGTTAAATCTTGTCGGGGAAGCACTTTGTCATGAATGCTCTCTAAACAAACGTGTGGAGTACCTTCTTCTGGAGTCGGCAAAAGTGTCGCCGGGTTAAGAGTAGTACATCTTTCTATGGTCATATGTGGCTGTGTCAGCAGCACTGTCATACATGACAAATGTTGACTAGGAGATGAAAAGGTTATCTTATCTTGAAAAAGTATAGTAGCTACTGAATGTGGAACTCGCAATTTTAATGGGTGAAACAAAACTAATGATGCTGAGGCTTGCACTGCCATGGCGGCTGCCACTACAGCTTGAACACAATGCGGCAATGCCCTTGCAACAGGATCTAATCTGGAGGAATAAAAAGCTATCGGTCTCTGTTTATCCCCATGTACTTGTACCAGAACCAAAGTCATATATCCTCCCTTACAATCAACCATTTGTACAAACTGCTTAGAATAGTTCGGAAAACCCAAAACAGAGGATCCTGCTATCAGTTGCTTAATTCTATTAAATGCTTGTATTGCCTTATCTGTCCACTGTATATTACTTTTAGCTGCCATGGGAGTGTCATAGATCAGTGCGGTCAATGGCCCTACTTCCTCAGCATAGTTAGGAATCCAACTTCTACAAAAATTAGTCACACCTAAAAACGACATCATCTCCCGCTTAGTTGTAGGCATAGGTGCTTCAAGAATTGCTTGTTTTCTTGTATTTTCCAGTTGTCTACCTTCCTGCGAGATTAAATAACCCAAGTACTTTACTTGTGCTTTCCACAATTGTAACTTCTCTTTATTTACTTTATGTCCTTGCTCAGCTAAAAAAACTAAGAAGGGCTAGGGTATCCTTTTTACAACTTTCCTGCGTGGGTGAGGCCAACAAAATATCATCTACATACAACAGAACCTGGCTTCCCTCTGGGGGAACAAACTGAGCTAAATTCGCAGCCATTTCTTGTGCGAATATTGTTGGACTCTCACAATAACCCTGTGGCAATCTGGTGTAGGTGTATCTTTTACCTTGGAAAGTGAATGCAAACCAAAATCTACTCTCCTTATGTAGTGGTATGGAGAAAAAGGCATTGCTTATATCTATGACAGAAAAATATCTGTGCTGAGGTAGTAAATCATTAAGTAATGTATAGGGGTCAGGGACCACCGGTGCTCTTGGGATCACAGCTGAATTAACTGCTTATAAATCCTGAACCAACCTCCATGACCCATCCGGTTTCTTTACAGGAAACAATGGAGTATTGCAGGGTGAATCTGGGCATTCAACAAGAATTCCTACCTGTTTTAGCTGTTCAATAACTGGTTTAATTCCTTCCTCTGCTTGCTTACTTAGTGAATATTGGTGCTTACGAGGTCTAAAACCTGAATTTGCAGTTATACAAACTTCACCTGCTGTTTTCATTAATCCTACATCTCCTTTACCTTTTGACCATAAATCTACAGGCAAGGCACTTAACGCACTATCTTCCTCTTGAGTCGGGAGGATTTGTCATGCCATTTCTGTTTTGTCATCGCTGAGGTGCACACTTGGTCGTGCCCAAGTCACCCAATTTAATCTTTGTACTTGGATTTGTTGATCTTTCAACTGACTTTCAGACATTGTGTTCCAAATCATTACCTTTTTCACCAAATCTACCCAGTGTGTCACCACTGCTTTAGTAACTGAGATATGTGGGCTATAACTTGAGCGATATAAAGAACTCATTTCCTTAGTCAAAGTACAGGTCACTACTGTATTACCTTGCGTATCCCAAAACATATCATTCAAAATTATCCTTGCACACTTGTGCTTAAAGAATTCTTTTTTAAATTCTTTATCCGGACCAGGGGCCTTATAGAACATTGTACAATGTAAGTGCGCCGCAACCTGCAGTGACCCACTCCTAGATTTACTTAGAGCTAGATTGATCAACTCTGTATCAACCCTCCCCGGGCCGTCTGAAATCAAGTCTAGGCTATACCAGTAAAACAAGTCTTGTACTCCCTGTACTACTAAGCCATCCGCTAACCTTTTTGCCTCAGTACCTTTAGGTGTGGGAATTGCCGCTATTCCAAACACATGCATCAAATCTCTTTTCAGCAAATTAACTGGACAAACTTTCGATATAATTACCCTACACCTAACAGTTTGGTTTGTTTGCGGATCTGTGAACAGTAGAGGATGAGACAGTGGTTCCTTATAAATTTTCCCGTTTGCCGCTTTTACAAGGACAAACTCATCTGTTTCGCAGTTCGGAGGCAGAACTGCTGGACCCAAAAGTGTACGTGATGCACCTGAATCACATAAAAACTCCACTTTCTGTCCCTCAACCAAAAACTCTATCATGGGTTTTTGATCTAGATGCATAGCAATACCCAAATTTGCCAGGTTTATGACTTCACAGTCACAATCCCGCCCTTCCATTAGAGTGTTCTGACATTCATCGTAGAGAGTGTCTGCCT
This sequence comes from Protopterus annectens, assembly GCF_019279795.1. Taxonomy (NCBI): domain Eukaryota; kingdom Metazoa; phylum Chordata; order Ceratodontiformes; family Protopteridae; genus Protopterus; species Protopterus annectens. The sequence continues at coordinate 1,566,111,048 of NC_056735.1, forward strand.
CTTCATTATCCCCATAATGAAGATGGTGCCTTTCTTTACTATCATATAGTCATGCGGAGCCCTTGTTCGTAAGCTGTGGGGGATGTTGCCACTCTTCACAGTTGGCAGCGAAATGCCCACGTCTACCGCATTTAAAACATTCTCCACATTTTAACCTTTCCCTATAGGCTGAATGTCCACCCGGTTCATTTAACGTGTCCCATTGCAGGCCCCCACATTTTTTTACGCCACCACGGCACCCTTGCCCCCTTTGGTCCTGTACTAGGAATATCCCACCATCATCCCCTACTGCCAACACTTGTACTTTTTTTCTTTTTTAAATTAAAATGTCGCTCAGCATGCCGTGCATATTCAAACAAAGGTTGCAGTCTACATGTTCTGTGATCTACCATATGCTTAGTTATAAAACTACTTATCGGAGCCTTACAACCTTTAAGAAAAGCATTTTTCAATTGCTGTTCATACGGACTATCATTAGTTTGATCCTGCGGAATCATCATTCCACAATGGTTTTTGAACACTTCTGTCAGATCCACAGATTCATCATCATTTTGGATGCACTGATTTATTACTGTCCAATCTGCTCTTGGATGCCACTTATCAGAAATTCTCTTTAACAGATCAGTGACTCATGTGTCTAACACCCCAGAATTATGCTTTAATGTAGTGCCGTCATCTGCCTTACATGTCCAAGTACCACAAACTAAGTGCCAATCTGGTCCTAAGATTTGTCGCACTACTTGTTCTACTTCTAAACCATTTAGATGATAACTTAAATGCATACCAACTATGTCCTCAGAAAACTTTTGAAAATTAACCTGGGGATGAGGAATACCATCCGTAGCTCGTTTTATATCCTCTCTAGCCCAGGGACGATAAACTAAAATAGTTGGTTCTTGTCCAACATCTCCTGCTTGTGGGTTTGCAACTTGTATTAAGGGAAGAGCTTCTGAATGGTCAGGAAGTTTAATAGCCCAACGTCCTTGCCCTGCTGGTCCTGACCTTAACTGCATAGGTTGGTCTACCTGTTGCAAAGCAACTTTAGGTACTACGGGAATTTGTGGGTAAATTGGAGGGGTCACAACATTTCCTTGAGCAGCTAATAACCCACCCTGCTGTACAGATCCCACATCTTCAGACTGATATTGAGGAGGTTCCCCCGGTATGGCAGCAGCAATTTTACCATACGGTGGGGCGGTTGCCTGCCTTTGTACTGCACAAACTGTGTGCTCATCCTCCTTATCTAAAAATAAAGCTACTTTTCCACTTGGCACCAGTGATCCCTTTTGATTTATTTTCTTTTTCCTGACACTGTTTTTCTTTTATAGCTCATTTATTTGCTTCTTCTAACCATTTTTGTGCTTGGGGAAATCCCAATTGTCTCTGCTTTTTAGTTCTAGTTCCTGCATCTCTTTTCAAATCTCTAACCAATTTTGCACAGGCATTCTTATTCAGTGTACCATCAAAATCATATTTCAACGTCCACTTCTTCAAAAATTTAACATTATTTTTGTTTAAACTTTTCATATACTTAGCATCAACATTTAAACAGGCACCACTCTCACACTTGCAGCAACTTGAACCCATGTTTACCTAGATTTCTTATTTTAGGACTGTATATTTTAGGACTGCATCAAAATTATTTTTACAGAGCTTATTACAAAATGGGACTATCATAACGGGGATCCTAACAAAATAACAGGTAATCCTAACAAAATAACAAGTAATCCTAACAAAATAATCTTAACAATTATTCCTACCCACCCTTAACTAAAAATAAAACCCCTGTCGACAAGGTTAAATTAAATTAAAAGAAAAATTTATTTTTCATCCTGCCTGAACCAGATGAGACTCTGTTTCCCCTTTTGGTTCGGAAACCGTCCCTCAGATAGGGATCAGAGAGCGGCCGGCCTCTTTCCAACGACAAATCAGTCGGAGGCCTTTCCGTCGAGGGAATCTTAAGATAAGAAACCCTCACCTGCGCAGGTTTTTCAGTCTCTCTGTCGGTCTGATCCATATCTTCATAGAGGTTTCTGGTCCGAAGGACCAAAATGTCAGAAGAAAAAAATTCAAGCGAGTCACATCTGCCTCAGGTGATGAAAAACTTCTTTATTTGCAGCTAACCAGATTACAGCAGCATGTTGGCCACGATGATCTCAATCTGATCAGCTTGTTTACTGACATCAGCTTTTATACTTTCCTGTCACTAGCCAAAATAGCTTTTGTTACATTTCTGACAGTTGACAGTTGGCTATGAAAAACATCTAGGATCACAAATTACCTCAGAAAAGTATGCTTTACCTCAAAACCACAGCTAGTGTAGAATGTTTGCCTCAAAACCACAGTTAGTACAGAATGTTCAAAAAGGTACAGAATATTTAGTTCAACAGTGGTAGATGGAATTTTCCAGGGCACACAGCCTGCCTCAGTAAATTAACTCTTACTCAGCTGTGCGTCCTTTTACCAAGCTTTTCATTTAACTGCAATTAGCTTTCTTTATTCAGAAGTATAGAAAACAGATGTTATTCAAGTTCATAAGCAAACTACATCTATCATAGGTAAAGCCCATCTTTAATAAACATGGTTCAATGACCTTTTCTTACCAACACTTCAGCAAATAGCATATTCATTTTGCTAGATGGGAGAAAGAGACAAATAACAGTATGTTTTAAAACTTTTTCTCTTAACACTTTTCATGTAGTCCAGGGAGGTACGTCTCAGGTTGTTCACACCAACATGGACAATGACAGAGTCCTATTTGTACTTGTTGTGGAGTGAACTGAGTGCGTAGGTTATGTGGTGGATCCTGGCACCCAACAGGCAGCTGACAGTAACCTTCTCCTTGTTTAGCCTGGTGAGTGGGACATCAGTGTGCCTGACTATAGAGTCACCTATGACTAGTGTGTTGGGTACGTTGGTTTGCCTTATGGGCTGTGGTTTATTGGCATACTGAGTCTGTGGGCTGTGTGGCATTTGGGTTGTGTTGGGTGGGTGGAGGTTGCTTGCTTTTCTCCTTTGGAGGACTCTGTTGCTTGAGCAGATTATTATCGAGAGCCTCTGTGAATGCTTTTGTGTTTCTATGTGTGGATTTTGGTGCTGTAGGTTTAGTGGGACTATGTGATGAGTATGTTGTGGTGCAAGTCCTTACCTTCTCCTCTTGACTGTCAAGTTTAGTCTTGGTTGGAGAGAGCTTTACCTCCAGTTTGGCTAGATAAGTGTATCTCTCACAGGTTGTGGTATTGGGTGGTAGGAGGAGAGGGGTATCTGTATACATGAGGAAATTGCTACATTACCTCAAGATGCCCAGATTCATCAGATAGACAGGAGAGAACACTGGAAGCTGACCCTTGGACATGCCTGAATAAAAAAACTACTTTCCTCTAGACAAGTGAGGAAAGTGAGTATAAGAGCTGTTTTTCTCTAAGCAAGTGAGGAAAGTAAGTGCAAAAACTGTTTTCCTCTAGGTAAAGAGGAAGGTTGAGTGCTGTAGTAATTTGTAGCTTATTTAGTGCTAACAACAAGTTCTGAACATGAATAAGCAAATTCAAGAGTTAAGACTAAGAATCTGTACCTGGATCTTGTGGTAGATAGGCAACCTAGTTCTTACCCCTCCCACTGATGAGCTAGAAGGCTTCCCTCCAACACAGAAAGGCTTGGGGGGCTCAGAAGCTTACAAACAGTCCTGGATACAGCAAGTCTGTATCTGGGCTAGACTAGTTACAGGAAAGGTGGGAAACAAGCACAAATGCAGGCTTTTAAACCAGAAGGTTGAAAGAGATGGAAAAACTTCCCAAAAGGCCAATAAACTACAATTTCTGGGCCAGAAACCACTCTTGTGGTAGATGGGCTACGTAGTGTTTACCACTCCCACTGATAAGCTAGAAGGTTTCCCTCCAACACAGAAAGGCTTTGGAGGCTCAGAAGCTTACAAACCGTCCTGGATACAGCAAATATGTATCTGGACTAGACTAGTTACAGGAAAGGTGGAAACAAGCGCAAATGCAGGCTTTTAAACCAGTAAGTTGAAAGAGATGGGAAAACTGCCCAAAAGGCCAATAAACTACAATTTCTGGGCCAGAAACCACTTTTGTGGTAGATAAGGCTACCTAGTGCTTACCACTCCCAATAATAAGCTAGAAGGCTTCCCTCCAACACAGAAAGGCTTTGGGGGCTCAGAAGCTTACAAACAGTCCTGGTTACAGCAAATCTGTATCTGGACTAAACTAGTTACAGGAAAGGCAGGAAGAATTTTTTTTTTTTTGGAAGTGGAAAGGGAGAAAGAAACAGAAGATAATTCAAAATTAAGGACCTAAGTGACTTGCCCTTCACAAATGTTTTCTCTTTATTAGGTAGAATGAGCTAGTGACACTAGACTGGAATAGAGCCAAACAGATGGGACTGGTAGGAGTGTCTGAAGTCAAAATATGATCTCACTTTACTCGGTTGAGTGAGTAAATGAGGTAATCCAGGAGGAGTGTACAAACAAATTTACAGGAGGGGCAGACAATTCCAAAGCCACCAAGATTAATAACAGAACAAGAACAGGGAGGGAAGGTGGGAAAAACTGCAGAGACAGAGAGAGACCACAGTATTCTATGAAACCATTAAACAGAAAAATAAATAACTACAGAGAGACACAGACCAATGAAACAATTAAATACACAGAAAAATAAAATAAAATGCAGTACAATCTTTAACACTGAAAGTTTGTACTTAACTCAGCTAGTAATGCAGTGGATTGTAGGTAGTAGTTTTTGTCCTCTAGAATTATCAAAAAACAGTTGCTAAACAACAGTCTTTCTAAACTCATGCATATTATCGAGGTAATCCCTTATTTTCTGTTTATCATATTACAGTTGCTCCGTTTATTGTTAAGGGATTCCCCCTGTTTTGCAATACTTTAACATTTGTCAATCCATCTAAATAATTCTTGTTCCTATTTAGCCATATCACCCTTTCTTTTATTTCCAACCTAGTTTTAAACTCCACTTTAATTTTATCCCACTCCTTAGCTAAGTTTTCAAAAGATAAATCTATCTTCTCTAGTAGCTCCTGAATTAATTCTACAACCCATTCGTTAAAAATCCTCTTTTCAACTGGTAGGTGGGCAAGCACCAGTGTCTCATTTTTATTTCATTACCTTGCATTTTTATTTTAGTTATTATTGGTGCATGATCTGAAATAGTTATTGGGTGCGTTTCAAGACGTTCGATTAAATGCACATATTCTTGTGAGATATAAAATCTATCTTGCCTAGCCCAGTTTTTGTATCTTGGTGAGTAATATGCAAATTCAGTCCAAACACTCCTAGTACTGAATTCACATCTTCCATGCCAAACATTTTCATAAATTTCTTCAAAAATCTACCCTCCCTTGTTATATTTTCCCTTCTTGGCCCCCAGACACATCTTCACCGTTGCAAACTAAATTCCAGTCTCCACCTACAAGTAATATTCCTTGCTGAAAGCTGATTATTTCTCCCAGAATTTTCTTAAGCTCCATTATAGCAGTTTTTTTGTGGGGGGGGGGGGTGATGTAAATGCATGCCAGTGTAATCCTTCTCCCTAGCCAGTAGCACCTTAGTGCTATGTATCTTCCATTATTATCTTTTTTTTTTTTACCTCTTCTTTCACTATTGGAGCTCATCTTGCAATTAATATAAGTACTCTTCTTTTCCTTAGCCTCAAATATTCTGTTGAATAACCTTCCTGAAAACCTTTCTTCAACAAATTCACATGTTCAGTTCTTTCCGGGTGTGTCTCCTGTAGCATAGATATTTGCACTCTTCATTTTTTAATATAATTCACTACTCTTTCCTTTTTATATTTATCTGTAAGGCCATTCAGATTGAAAGACATTACAGAAAGTGCTCTTTTGCTAAATGTCTAGTTCCAACTTCTGTGTTACATGTGTATACTGTTTGGCAGGTTGATCTTTTATACAGTTGTTTCTTATCATATCCATTTGTGCCTATGTCACATCTTACATATATTTTTTTAAAAGCCCTCAAACAGAACAAACAACCCCCCACCCAAAAAAACTCCTAAAATCTATTAGCTTTACAATAGCACACAAAACTATGTACAACTTCAAATATTGACGTTTTTGCTTCCTAATAAGAACATAAGTTCTAAGTTGATAGCTACACAGACAGGCCAAAGTTAACCAAAAAGAAAGGTTAGTCATGCTGAGACGCATGATACATCCTGTGTTATTAGTAAGTGCTATTTGATTTTTTTATATCTGTATACTTCTCCCAGTTGAGAAAACACTTGAATGCTTTCAGTAAACTTTCTTCAAGCCATTTTTTATTTATCAAATTGTCTTCTAGTGACAGCCTTACAATATTCAATATTCTTTTTCATTTACATGCTTTGAAATAAACTTGTTACTGGATAACTCCTAGGGTTTTTACCCAGTCATTCCCCTGTGCAAACATGGGAAAAGCACACTGATTTTTCTTTTGTCATACTCTCTTAACCAGCCCTTCTGCTCTCCCCATCTGCTTCCCTCCTCATTTTTTTTCATTGCAGTGCCTACATTTCTCAAAACTGAACAAAGAAAAAGAGAGAAGGGTGAAAAAGAAAAAACAAAAGCACCTGTTTATATTAGTATCCCCACTGCATTTAAAAAAACCTGAAAGAACTTTACTTCGTCTAACTGGTTTTGTATTATCTTTAAAGCTGTCACGCCTGTGAAAACCCCAGATTGTTCTCAGAGAACATTATGTCCTAGTCAAGTTCTCTGTTCTTTTTTTCTTCTTTTCCCTCAGCCAATCCCCTTCCTCCAGAGTGTCTCCAGTTTCTCTTTATCAGATTGTCTCCATTGAGGCATGAACAGCAGCTGCAAAAATGCCACTTAGTATACATATTTGTAAGTGCTAGAAAAAAAAAAACTTACAATATTCAATATTTTCATTTACTTGTTCTCTGTTTTAAAACAAAGGTCCTTAATCAGTCGTTTCCCCATGCAAGAATGAAAAAAGCACATTAATTTAAACTCTGTCATGCCCCCCTTAACCAGCCCCCCCTTTTTTTGTTAATAATTGCATTGCATTGCCTTTGTTTCTCAAAACTGCACAAGAAGAAAAAGAGAAGAGGAGAAAAATAAAATCACCACCTGTTTACAATCCCCGTTAACCAAAAATAGCATGCAAAGAAAACAATGCAACACAGATACAGTACTATTAAGAAAAGAAAGTGTTTTCTTTACTTACAGTTAGTGTTCTCTCCTCTGTTCCCCTCACCAAAGCATTTTTCTGAACATTAATGACTTGAAGTAGGGCATATACTTGAGTCCCCCACTCAGAAAACAAATTTTGAAGAAGTCCAATGTTTCCAGTTTTTCTTGTGCTGTCAGATTTTACAAATATAATTAATGCATTGTAATCCCACATTGTTAGTGATTTTATTACTGTTCTTCTTCATCACCCAAATCTTGTCTCTGCTTCATTTCCAAGTACTCTCAATTCTTCTAGTCAACTCTCATGCTCCCCTTCCTTCTCTACAACATTTTCCGTTAAAATACTAGAAAAGGTTTAAAAGGTGCAGGTGGTCTTTATTACCCAGAGGAGTGAGAAGCAGAATCTCCTTCTGTTTCACAGCTCAGTTTTTGTTGGACAAACTTTTGTGTTTCCTCCTTAGCATGCACTTCATCAAAAAATGATTTTGTCCCTCCAGGAAAGAATACATTGAAGACAGCTGGATACAGCAGTTTGAATCTCACACCTGTGTCTCAGCATTCTCTGAATAGAGGGATGAATTTACTTCCCTTTTGCCTGGTGTATAATGAGTAATCATTCTCTACAAACACTCTGCTGTCACCTACTGTAAGTATTCTGTCCTTCTCCCACAGTTTTGACAAAATCAATTATTTTTGCTGGTAGGATTGCATCCCTACTATTAAAGGTCTAGGTTGCTTTCTTATAGCTAGATTTGGAGCATACGCACAATGTGCCCGTTCAACTAATAAGTCCTGCTCTGGAATACCAGTCCAGTTCCTTATTTGCGCTTTCATAAATTTAATGCAGTCTGTTCCTTCCAGCTTCTCTGGTATAGCTGAAAATCTTAAGTTTTCCCTACGTGCTCTGTCCTCTAATTGTATTATTTTTTGAAACATCTCTTCCTGAGCAGTATTACATTCAGCAAGCCTTTTCTTCATTTCGACATCTGATTTTTGCAACTTTTATCATCTCATCTGAAGATGGAAGCCACAGTGGTACAGCAGTAACGTTGTTGCCTCACAGCAAGAGGTTCTGCTGTTCGATTCATGGCTGGAGTACCTTCTGTGTGGAGTCTGCATGTCCTCCCCATGGTCGAGTGGCCTCCGAAAGACATGCGTGAATGGGTGTGCCTTCACTGAAGGTTGGGCTTCGAGCTGGCAACTCAGCACCATAAAAAATTTACTGCCAATCATTAGCGGACCGGAGTTACGCTGTGGCGACCCCTAACCTGGAAAAGTCGAAAAGACACACATTATCTCATCTGAAGATCTGTTTAAAGCTTCTTCCATTTGTTCCAGCCTTTTGTTGTTTGTGTTAATATAGTCCATCAGTGTTTTGTTTTATTTTAACCAGGTCTCTATGCAGTTTTCTTGTATCATCCTGTAGGCTATTTGAAGTCATGTCTGAAAGTTGCATTCCTTTTTGCTGAACAGCTGCAGAACTCTCCCTATTTAGTGTTTCTTCCTCACTTTTTTTCACTGATTTTTTCCAGGTCTTCCGTATTTCTTTATTGCTGGCATCCAGGTAGTGTACTTACTTACTAGCCAGTTACTGAAATTCACCCATAAACATAAGTCTACTGGCCTTCTCTGCTGAGTTTCTGTTTTCACACTGGGAGAGCTAAAAACAAGCTGTTACTCAGTGTGCAGCCATCTTGGAAACCTTTCTGTTGTTTTTATGTTCTTGTACACCAAGATACAAAATAGAAGTGATCAAACCGTAAATAAAGAGCTTCAAATCAAAAGGAAATGCAGAGATGAGTGATACTCAAAGCAATGCAAACCACACAAGCACTTCAGCGAACAACAGATATTTCTATATAAAAGAGTGATGCTGTCTCTCAGCTCCTCCCACTATTTAACTGACGCTATTCACAGTTTGCAAAGAAATTCTTTGGTAACTTTTTTTAACTGAACCTAGCCAAGAACTCTTAACTCCAACAAAACAGAAAACTTAAAACAAAACAAATGTAATACTAGAATAAGATACAAAATAGGAAGTGATCAAACCTTAAATAAAGAGCTTCAAATCAAAATTAAATGCATAGATGAGTGATACTCAGAGCAATGCAGACCACACAAACAGGATACAAGTTATATAACAGTGCAGTGGTGCAGCAGTTAACATTGTCGCCTCACAGCAAGAGGTTCTCTGGTTCGATTCTCAGCTGGGATGCCTTCCGTGTGGAGTCTGCATGTTATTCCCCTGTATTCCTGTGGGATTCCTCCCACATTCCAAAAACATGCATCTGGAGTGTTTCTCCTTGGACCTCTGCTGAAAGTGGGCTCTGTCCTTGTCAGACTTTCCCGGTAAACAAATGTCAAAT